>NC_062524.1:25357994-25657994 GCF_022655615.1 Tachysurus fulvidraco
CACACACCTACACACACACCTACACACACCTACACACACACACACACACACACACACACACACACACACACACACACACACACACACACACACACACACACACACACACACACACACACCTGATTACAAAAATACTTCTGTGTTCGTCTTCAAAAGGTCTAAAAATGTACAGCATCTCCGTTCTGATTATTAGTCATGCTTCAACTTGATCGCAGATTGCTAATTATAAATCAGTGTAAATAGCAACGACGATGATAACGACGTAGGTTATGAAGATAATATTGATTAATACACAACCACAACATTTAAATGGAAGGACTGACACATTACTGCCTGCATCCTGAACGAGACCCGGGGTTTGTCTTACACTGCCAGCTGAAAGTTTTTAAACAACTCTAGATGAATAATTTACAAACTGTGGCTCAATAAATGTTAATGATTAAAACTGCATTATTGATGCTTATTATTAAACCTATCACATGTTTAATGAATCCAGAATTGTTGATCATTACATTAAGTACTTGAAATTAGCTTAGATTATAATAACGATAAAGAACTGATCTAGTCTGAAAATGCCGACATTTTTCACACTGTATATTTTTACGTCTCTTTATGTCAAAGTCTCTGAGTGTCGTATCTACAGACTTTAGAGTTTTACCTTCCAGTCTTTAATAAAACAGAGTTACATTAACATGTTAGAGCTCCTCTGGATCGTTTTGTTTGGGTTGTGGTGATGATAAACCTTCGACTGGCCGTGCAGGAGTGGGTTACATTTTCGTTTGACAAACAGACTTTAGTATACAACATTATTACAATACTGTAATACATTACTGAAGGTTTTCCATTCAGCGAAAAGGCCTGGTCTTATTGAATAAAATACTGAGTGAGAGACAGAGTGAGACAGATGCCCCTTTTCCACCGAGGCAGTTTGAGTGCTGGTTCGGAGCCTAATTTAGAACCAGTTCTTTATTTTTCGACCGCCAAAGCACCGGCTCTAAACCAGGAAAAGTGGTTCTTAAGTAGCACCAAAACGTTGCTGGTCTAGACTTAAGAACCACTTGTATCAGGTGCTGTGGGCGGGGCTACTGTTAATGCCTTTGATAATGTACCTTAAGTATACTAATGTTTAATACACTTTTACTTTACCGCAATATGATCAGTTATCAGCACACATGATAGCAGGTAGCTACATGCTAAGGCGACCTTTTTTCTGTGTTAATGATAAAATAATGTTATGTACTTTCTCGATTACAGCCTCCGTTTATACGGATTACATGGAGCTGCACGTACAAGTCGGATTCGCCGCGTTTAGATGCTATTGTAGGTTCAAAAAGCTATGAGCATTAACAGTAAAGCAACATCCACCATTGTTGTTGATGTTGTGTTTGCCGCTGCTGCGCTAACGTTGCTGTGTAACGTGACACGTATGCAGTGACATCAGACTCGGCTCTGTGATGCTCTCTAACCGATGGAAAGACAAACCGGTTCTTAGAAGGTTCTAGACAGTGTAACCAACTTTGAACCAGCAGCAGCACTAGCTCTGAACCAGCACCCAGTTCTTTCTGGTGGAAAAGGGGTAAGAGAGAGAGAGAGAGAGAGAGAGAGAGAGAGAGAGAGAGAGAGAGAGAGAGAGAGAGAGAGACAGAGAGAGGGAGAGAGAGAAAGGGGGAGATACAGGCCCATGTGCACTCCTTCCATTCAAGTGTCAGTGGTGTAACAGTAGAGAAAGGGGAGGGGGATGTGTGATGGAGGCAGAGCTGGTCTTGATTTGCTCTTTAAACCCGAGGGAGGAGTTGGTGACCTGGTGAAACAAGGGATAGAGTGAGAAAGAGGGAGAGAGAGGGAGGGAGAGAGAGGACAAATCATTTCCCACTATACTCTTCTCATGTTCTGCCTTCTTATCCCTAAAATCCTGTTTTTCCTACCTTTCTTACTTCGTAATGTCTGTCATTCTTTCTACATCTCTCTCTCTTTCTGTCCTTATCGGTTCCTTTTCTTGCATTCTGTCTAATTTATTCCCCTTCTCTATTTCTCATGTAATAAAAAAATAGCAACAAACCACAAACATGCCTTTCTAAAGTGTGTGGGTGAGTTCAGAAGTGTCTTTACCTGTGGTCCATGACTGAGGAAGGTGAGTCTGGAGGTCCCTGGTTTGGACTTTGTGGTTGGAGATAGAAGGGGTAGGGGGTGTAGTTGGGGGGGCTGTTGGGGTTGAAGGGGGTAGCAGCTCAAGGCCATCCATAGCCACCATCACACATAAGGAACCTGAGAATGATAAAAACCAAAAAAAAACTTAATTCACAGATGGAATAGGTTGTTAAACACCGACGATGTTGTTCTCCAAATGCACAGCGATCATGTTTACAAGGACGTGAAGGAAAAGGCGGAGGAGAAACAAGACGCCGTTGTGATTTGAACGAGAATGTTGCTACACTATGAAAAGGTTGGCGCAGACACAACGGGGTTTGTTCCATACGGAGATGTTTCCCAGTTGCATTTCCGTATGTGGAAACCTCGTACTGAAATTTTCAGAATGATCGACTTAACCCTGAGTGAAACGTCACATCATACACGTTTAACGTGACAGTTTGTATTTTCCATGTCCACATGAATTTGTCTTTTGGCTGTCAACATAACGTAGAACATAAGAATCGTGCATTCATGACAGACATTCAGTAAAACGAGAGACAGCATAACAAAAACAACAAAAACTTAATTCTTGGATTTTTGTCCATACAACATTATATTGTACATTCAGCAACATGAGAGGTCTAATGATCACTAATGATCCTTTGTACGTCTAAATGAGTCACCACAATTTCAGCAACCGTAATCATCTGATACTACATCGGGGTGACACGATAAAAGATAAGGAATGATTGTTATTGATATTTAAAGCCAGAAGGTGCTTTCAACTCTCAGTATGAAGCTGCTTTTCTTCTGTCACAAGATGTTACTGATGTTGCAGTGGAAAATCCATCATGCATCACGCTCCAATGAGCGAGACGAGGCTCTATCAATGCTCCTGTCAAGGCTGGTTGGAATAGCAGAGTGACCTAGCGCACACACACACACACACACACACACACACACACACACACACACACACACACACACACACACACATTCAAATCTTTGTTTCACGTAACACACCGAGTTACCAACAAGCCGACTTTAAAACAGACAGTCTAGTTGTGTTTATTCTGTTTCCTTTAAACATAATTACAACAATAATGCAGACTATTATCTTGAACGATATTATACAACAGGAGTGTCTGATTTGAGCGGATTTCAGAGGAGCAAGTAAAAAAAAAAAAAAAGCATCTAGAGAGAAAGTCCCTCAGCAAGATGGATGTTTTGATAGATGTGAGTGAGGAGCCTAGCAGCTTGCATATTAAAAATGCTGCCTTTAATCCAAGATAAATAGCATGTTCGGTTCAGTTACTGAACGATACACTCTGAACAGGAATCACGGGGTGTTTTGGCTCCGTACTCAAGTGTGTGTTCACACCTGATGAAATGAGCTATTGGGGTGAATATACTGTACCAGGGTTTGTTTCAAACACTATATGTGAAAACTACAACTACATGAAGATTGCATGCTCACTTACAGGCAAAATCAAATCCTGGTGTGAGAGATGGATCAACTGTCTGGCTCCTGAATATAAAAGGCAAAGCAAGCAACACTAATCCTTAGGAAGATCACTGGATTTGTGCCTGTGATAATACACACACACAGACACACACACACACACAGCTGTCTATACCCTGAAACTTGAGCAAAAGAACAAAGGAGGCATAGAAAGAGCACTTCCTTATTAGTGAACCTCAGCTGTGGATAATACCTCCTGTCGGCACACACACACACACACACACACACACACACACACACACACACACACACACACACACACACACACACACACACACCATGAGGTGATTTCTAACTGCCTCAACATTCAGTTCAGTAAGCATGACGCATGACTTACAGTCACAAGCTGTCTAAATGCATTAAGGTCGTTTGTTTGTGTGTGTGTGTGTGTGGGTGTGTGTGTGTGTGGGTGTGTTAAACACAGCTTGAAGGACAACACTAATAAGATAAAAAGTAACCACAGGGCTATGCAATGCAAATTTCCATGGACATTATCTTTATGAACAAATTATTCCCCTTAACACAAACATATTCGATCAAGTCCAATAGCGTCCAATGTTCTCACCTAAAATGCTTCATGGTTATGTCCATCTTACCCAAAGGCTTTTTTCTGTTTTTTTTTTTTCTAAATGCATGCTTTAGACAAACTATTACCTCCACCAAGGAAAAGTTCTATATGTCTCAGACGGCATCACGTCGCTAGTCCAGCCTGTACAGCCACAACCACTTGTTTTCTATTGGCCCACGTCAGGTCATGTGTCCGCACAGTCGGATATATATATATATATATATATATATATATATATATATATATATATATATATATATATATATATATATATATATATATATATATACACACACACACACACACACACACACACACACACACAGTCTATACAATCTATATATGCTGACTTATTGCGAACGATTTTTAAAAGAGCATGGAGTTATTCTATAATTTGTGCAATAGCATGAGAATAAACAGCATCTCACGTTTACATCCTATAAGAACGTCGAGTTTGTCAGTGTTGGTCTGAAATCCACTCCTACTCACTCGCTCCCAAAAGAACATCAGGTTTAAGCTTGTTTATCCCACCAAAGTGGCGGCAAGCTGTCTCCACCTTGCTCAGATTTCTTGGCTCTTGCGAATGTGGACTGGTTTGTCATTTTTAAAAAATGCTTTAAAAAAATAAAAACAAAAAAGCCAGAACAAAAAAAAAAAAAAAGATTACAGCACACATCCATTTGGTTATATTTAAACAGTTTTTTTTTTTTTTTAAATATCAGAAAGTTACAGCTGGAGTTCCCCTGTTAGCAATAAAGAGGCATCGCAACTCAGTATTCCCAAAATAAACAATAAACTCCATCGGGCTATTTTTAAAAGTGATTACATGCGAGGGAGCAATTGTGAACCCTGAAAAGGTCACAGCTGAGACACGGTCACAGGGCGAGCAAGGGAAAATGGCAGGAAAAAGAAAAACAACAGCGAACAAACGGAAACAAGATATTCTGGATAACATTATAGTTCAATTATTTAGTTGATAAGAAGAAGAGAATTTAAAGACCAAAGTTAAAAGTGTCCATATCACCGCAAATGGACTGAACTTTAGAAGCTGTTGCTACCAAACAAGAGATGTTTTTCGCTAATGATTTAGCAATGCGACCCTCAGCACTCGGGAACAGTGGCTCTCGACTGGCACAACGGAAATTGGGTTCATCCCATCATCTGAAAATTCAAACCCAGAGTTCAAACCCTGGTGATACCCAAGAGATCAGATTTGGTTGTCCTCTCTGGGTGGGAGTGGTGGTATACTCTCTCTTTTCTATCAACCCCAGTGACACTTGCTAATCATGGGCTTCTGTGCATGTTGAAGCGAGTGACAGCTGTAACAGAGTGTGTTACATGGGCCCATGAGAAGCAGTACAAGAAGATGTGTTGACGTCACGTGTCTCCAAGGAAGACACCGGTCTTGCTGTTCACCTTCACTGGTCAGAGACAGGTAGCATAAGAAAGCTGACTAGTGTTTGGTATTCAGCCCTTTTCAATGTTGTGAAAAATCCACCAAACGCCATAAATGTTACCAAATTCACTAAAATATATATTTGCTAAAAATCGCAAAAATACTAGCTTTTTTTTTGTTTGTTTATGAAAATGTGCTGGATGGAAAACAGTTTGTTCCAGCATAATGGATTTGAAACGATTCTGGTTTAAGGGATGGTTTGAGTCCTCCTTTGGTTAAAACCAGGAAGTATTTAGAGATGATGATGACTGTACATGTTGGCGCTTTGGTAGGTTGTGCCAGTAATTGGTGGGCTGGGGCAGTTAAATGCATTAAATGCACGGTATTCTCAGAGGAGATCAGAGATAAGACTGTCGATGCGTAGAATTGTATCAGGACAGACTTTTGGTGCGTAGTTCCTCACAGACAACGTGGAAATGGCTCAGTATAGTAGATTCTCTTCAGGCTGTGCTCAGGCCAGCGATAGTCCAGTTATAGCCCTTGGCAAACAGGAAGCTTTGTCTACAAACGCCCTAATGTGGCCTGGAGCGTGCAACAATTAACCAGAGAAATAAGTCGGATTATCTGATGGGAAAAACCAAAAGGCTGTAGAGGCACTTCTGTATTTATATGACTCTACACACTAGACTGGGATTTGCTTGGAGCATGTCTGCATGTGGGTATTAGAATATGTGTGTGTTTGGCAAGAGAAAATAAACCCCCAAACACCCATACAGACCCCTGCAGACTCTAACAAGCTCCGTCTCCTTAATTCGGTGGGAGTGTGACTGGGTTGCGTGTTTGTGGGTGTGAGAGCAAACAATTAGTACCAGATCGCAACAATAACTTGCATTCCAAAGAAACGTGTAGATTTACTGGTCGTTGCAAATGTGTGTGAGTTTTGTACTTGTTACTTACACATATTTCAACAGAACTGCCTGGACTTCCAGCCCTGAGCGTCTGCTGGAGGGAGCCAACGTATCTAAGCGGGGGTTAAAACCATGAGAGTTTTACAACATGCTCAACTAATAAATCAATTACAATAATTTGATTATACAGTTTATCAACAGTGTGTCTTAGTGAAATGCTATTGCAAACAGCTGCAAACACACACACACACACACACACACACACACACACACACACACACACACACACACACCATGTTGTAATCCTCTTGTAAAATTATTTCGTGATTTCGTGTTAATTAATGAATATAAAAAAAAAAGAAAACACAAACTTGGTCAAACTAAACTAGGCATAAACAAATGCCTCGGCTAATTATTATTTAATCGTTACTCACTTATTACTATATATACACTATATATAACTATTATGTATTATTAAATGTTTATTTTGTCACAGAATAACTTCCACGTCCCTGCACTTGAACTTTGATGGAATTTTAACGACAACACTACGTGCAAATGAGCTGTGTCAGGAAAGGATCTGAAGATAAACGGCGTCTCTGTAAGGTTTGTAAAACCGTAAGATAAGTTTAGTTTGGTTTGTCTTACTCAAACATTTACTGTACACATCAGAGGGTAATGAGACAAACAGTCATAAATGTGTGAATTGTAAGGAAAGTTGTAGGCCTCATGATATTCAATGAAGCTGACTCCATCTCCCTCTTTCTTGATCCTCCTCTCTCCCTGATCGATATGCAGATCGAAATGAACCTACTTCAAAAACCGTCACTAACACAGATACCGCATGAATAAATGTGTTGTGTGTGTGTGGTTTTAATAGATTGCACATTAAACCTCACACACAACAACTTTTTTCATCCAGGGCTTGCATTCAAGCATGTGATTTGCAGATGTGAAATGTCATGGAAGATCGAGGGATAATCAAATTCCGCTGGAGGTAAAGAAAGAAAGCAGAAGAGTAACAGGTGCTTTGGGTCTCATTAAAGTGTGTTAACGTGTGCAGTAACCTCTGATGAAGGTTTATGGGTAAAGTACGTTAGAACATGCTTCAGGGTTTAAGAGGAACAACTGAATGCTGTCATCGTGGCATGTGTTAAAGAATAATCTGCTTTATTCATAAACGCTTTAAACATAAACGACTTTCTCTTGCATGATGAAGAAATTATTAACGCGTGCATGTGTGTGTGTGTGTGTGTGTGTGTGTGTGTGTGTGTGTGTGTGTGTGTGTGTGTGTAGCAGGTGTGAAAGTGCTCGTGCAGGTGTGCTTATGGTACAGATGCTGGGTGTGCAAAAGAAGCACCAATGACCCAAAATCTCTTACAACAGACAAAAAAAACAGGGGTGAACTAAATGATTTAAAGTCAAGTGTTCGTTGCTAAGAGACTTCGTCAGTTAATGTGTGAATCAGCTGACTGTGATTTCGGAGTAATGTTTAACATTATCTGCGAGAGTGCCTGTGGTATGTGTGTGTGTGTGTGTGTGTGTGTGTGTGTGTGTGTGTGTGTTACCTGAGTGTGTAGAGAGGAGGGGTAGGTGAAAGCGGGCGCAAGGGTGTGTGATAGGTCAGCAGGGTACAACGGGTATGATGCCCACACATCAGGGTTGCTAGGATACAGAC
Source organism: Tachysurus fulvidraco (assembly GCF_022655615.1). Taxonomy (NCBI): domain Eukaryota; kingdom Metazoa; phylum Chordata; class Actinopteri; order Siluriformes; family Bagridae; genus Tachysurus; species Tachysurus fulvidraco. Next base: position 25,366,197 of record NC_062524.1, read on the forward strand.
CAGGAACGAGCTCGTCTGGAAGTACAATGGGAACGAGACTGAGATGTACACACCAAAATACACACACGTACACACAAACATACACAGTGACAGCACACAGAGTGCTGATTCACTCACACCTATGGGGTTTATCAGTGGGGATAAAATCTTTAAACTAGTCTAGATGAGCCTGTGTGTGTGTTTGTGTGTGTGTGTGTGTGTGTGTGTGTGTGTGTGTGTGTGTGTGTGTGTGTGTGTGTGTGTGTTTATGTGTGTGTGTGTGTTTATGTGTGTGTGTGCGTGTGCGCGCGCGTGTGTGTCAGTGGTAAATCCCAGAAGTGCAAACGACATCAAACAAGTTGAGCAAAAGATTTGTAATGTTACACACGCAATGATTCGGTTTCATTCGAGTAAATATTCTGTGACATGACGCAATCTTATCTGATTCAATTATCGGGAACAGAATGTAGTGCAGAACACTATCCTACATTAATTATCAGTGTTTCTCTCTCACAGAGTGGTGTCTCATTACATTACGTTCTCTGATAATCATTTCCTTCCCTATTTTTGCTCAGGGACAGCTAGGGGCCGTCTTTATGTACTTCCAGCAGATTGGAGATAAGGCTTAGTCACTAAACCGGAATGCACAAGCAGCAAAATCCCAGCTGGAATGCGTCTGTGTGTGTGTGTGTGCGTGTGTTTTCATGTCATGGCTAGGACGTCATGTCCGTTCAAACACAGGATGCTTGGTTTGAGTTTATGAACTTGTATCTTGTATCTAATAAACCTGAAAAGTATATAATCACCAATAAAGGAACATTTATTGTAAATCAAAACTATCATTACTGTAAACATGATTTCATCAAATAAAGCATTAGAGCAATCCAAGCTAGCAATGGATTAAATATGAATGAAAATATCCCATTATGGGAACTGTATCAAGGGGCAGAAAGTTAACCTCATGAAACTAAGTAATAAGGGAAGAAAGAAGACAAAGGCTGAATATTTTATCAGTCCTGTCAATGTTAACCTCAGAGGCGCCTCTCAGAGAGCCAGCGGTTTACACACAGACATGTCACGCTGGGAGATCTTTAAGTAATTATCACATTAGGTAAATCACATCAAAATATTTCGGAGGTGAGGGAAGGTTGTAATTTCGGTCTGTTGGTTACAAATCCTCTCTCAGAACAAAGGATCGCTCGATTAGGTTCTATAAAATGGAGTCGTTTCTGCTTTCTTTTTTCAGTGTTACTTGTTACTAAAGACTAAAGGAATGAGCATCAATTGAGCAACATGTATCGCAGTATCATGTTCTTGTATTGCAAAAAAACTGGTGTAATTGGATTCACACACCAAACCTGGTACACGTAAAAGCAACAATAATGTTTGTCGGTATCTTGACAACACTACTACAAATGTGAAATCATTACAGGGGAGTGAAAGGAATCATTGTTCTGTGTTACTAAAGCAAAACTAACCCACATGACCTGCATTATACAGGGTGTTTCCCAAACTTCTCTCAAAATCAGACCTTCTATCTCAGACAAATTCACTGGAATGGGAACGCTAATAGTCTGATTATGGGTGCAGTTTGGGGGGCCGTTGATCTTATCGCCAACCTGTGTGTGTGTGTGTGTGTGTTACTTACAAGCATCCCGGCTGAGGAAGGGTGGGCCAGGGCTCTGCTGAGATGGAGGGGGGTTGGGTGTCCCTACCAGTTTGCTCTTGGCCATCTTGGTGTTGGCTTTGGCGAACTCCAGGCGTAAAGTCTGGGGAATCTCTGGGTCGAAACGAACTCCCTGTAGAAATGGCCAAAGGTGAAATGTCCTTACATAAGCTTTGACACACTCACACACAGATTGTTAAGCAACCAGAGACAGTGTTCATGCCACTTTCATTATCAGTAGTCCCAGTAGGTTGGGTAATTATGCAATCTACATATCAGTGTACATGGTGTCTGAAAACTCAGGAATTCCTGGGACTATGCTGAGCAAATACTGTATATAGAAAATAATGATATGTAGTTTTACTCTCTTTGGTTCCTGTATTTATTTCTTCAAAATCATGTTGTTTATGTCCATTGCAAAGCAGAACTCCATGTTACTGTATGTAGTTGGACGTGTGAGCTGCATCCTTTCCAGAATGCTGCCTAATTTCAAGAGGATGCCCAAACATGACAGCATCACTTACACTGATATGATGACATACTGGGGATTTAATAATAAATATTACGTTACATCGTACTCTGAAGCCTAAAAATATATACACACACACACACACACTGGACCAACTGGAACAGTATCTGCTACATGCAGGACACAACCGAAGGTTCACATTCTATCATATCTTTAGCACAGTAAGTAGTCACTTGTTAGTAACCAGCGTGTTTGTATGGCATCTGAAGGTATGCGTTAATGCTACAATCCAGACATGCTTTACACACCATGAGCATCTTCACAAATAGCGTTGTGGCACTGTAGAGAGAAACAGGCTTCAGTCAGTTATTTGTCACCTTCCTTTAACGCACAGTGCGAAAGCCTGAACCTGACTTCTCCACTTTGTATGCCTGAAATTGAAAAACCCAAACACCACTTCTTCTGATTTATCTCTTTTCAAAAAATCAGATTGTAAAAGAAGCAGATCTCAAGCACTTGGAAATGACACTGTCTGTCCCAATATAGTCGCAGTATCAAACAAAATATTCTGAGACAGATACATTATTATCCTTTTTATCGGCTCTAAATAGATTCCACTGCAGCAAATATCTGTAAAAGATGAAAAGTCATTTGTTCAGACAGAAAAGCCTGAGTTACAGACAGACATAACACGCATCAGACTGTCTCTGCAAACACCGAAGAAGAATGTTGGCCGGGTCGCTGTGGCTACCAACATGCTCAGAATCAATATTAGACATCTGCGCCATGGCCCGACACAAACACGCTTAAAATAACCACATCGTGTTTTTCCTCTGAATTTCAGCAATAAGACATAAAACTATATAAAGCATAAACAATAGGCCACTTCATATCCAACAAAGACATGGTTTGTAAAGAAAGAAATGTTGCCTCGGGTGCTTTGAACACAAAGTCAAGTCTGCATAAGAGGATCGCAAACACGCACAACAACACACACACACACACACACACACACACCTTATTCATTTCCTGATTTTCTCTTGTCTCAGCTGTCACATAAGAAGGCACAAATAAGAACAATACCAAACACTCAGTTGGGGATAAGACTGGTTCATGTAGCCTCCTGTACTTGGCTGAAAAGATTGGTATCCGATACGATCTCCCGCTATTGCATCCCAACCACTTTAAGGCTCAAACTTTTGTACATTCTGAGATGCTTTTCTACTCACCGCAGTTGCAAGGAGTGGTTATTCGAATTCTCAGATAAGTACTAGACAATCTGTATTTCAGGACTCCCGGGATGAGGAGATCCACAGGGGTGTATTCTAGTCCGCTATCTGTATTACCGAATGTAATGTCCCGATTCTCATGGACTGAGTGGTATTGAGTGGGATCACGAAGGCTCTTGTGCTTAATGTCTTGAGCAACCAGAAAAATTCACAGAGAAGTAATGGAATTCTACAACGCGTTAAATTGTCCCGGCTCCCTGCTGCTTTCAAACACAATATACGTCAGCACACATTGATCACACACATCAAAGAAGTTGAATCTATTCGACCAAATATACAGAGAATTAACACAGGAAAACAGAGAGGCAAGACTCGTCACTGTGGCCATGTTTCTGTTCTGGAGAAACAGAATCTTGAAATTACAGCTTGTGTCTTAATGTATAACATATACATACAAATTACTGCACCATGATCATCACAAACGAACAAGATTTTATTCAGGTAGTCGGTCATGTTAGTGCCATGGCGTTGAGTGTGATGTCAGGCATAGCAGCATACTGTAGATGATCTTCCATTTCTTTATAGGAAAAATCATACTTACATTCAGGGCGTTCTTGGCAGCTTCAGCCTCTGATCTGCTGTCGAAGCTCACAAAGCCGACCGGCTTCAGAGGAGAGAACAGAAACAGAAATGAGGACAGATAAAACAGCATTAGAGTGAAAAAAATATATATATATAAAATGTTATTTATTTTGTTAGGATATATTAAATTAATGAAAGAAATATGTCACTTTGTGGTATAAAATTGTTTTGAAATACAATAATTACTGGGGAATATTTGACATTTTTGACCTTGTTTTGACTTTTCCCCATTGGCTTGTCACCACTGTTTTTTTACCCCAAAAACTTATTAAAATTATTTTTAAAAGATTGGTTACTGTGGTTAGGGTTAATGGTGTTAGGGTTTGGGGTAAAGATTAAGGTGTGTGTGTGTGTGTGTGTGTGTGTGTGTGTGTGTGTGTGTGTGTGTGTGTGTGTGTGTGTGTGTGTGTGTCGAACTGGGGGAAAATATGTGTAGGGAGGATGAGACCATTTAGAGTTCATTCCCTAGAAAGAGCAAAAGAGGAAGAAATAGATATATGCACACATTTCCTTTCTCCCTTGCTGTCTTTTCTGTTCACTCACTTGTATCCTTTTCTCTCTCTCTCTCTCTCTCTCTCTCTCTCTCATACACACACATACACACAGACCCTTAATTCTCTCTCTTTCTTTATATCACACACTTCCTCACTCCCTTGCGAAGGAACTCAGGGCTGTTATTAATAGTGACACTGAGCCATAATGCTATATATGGTGATCTCTTTGTGCCTCTTGAGAGGCCTGGAATCGAATGATTTACATTATTGCCGTCATCTCCTCTTGCTGTAAAACGCGTACACACACACACACACACACACACACACACACACACACACACACACACACACACACACACACACACACACACACACACACACACACACAAACAGTTCTGTGAAACCTCTGATGGACAGACCAAAGGTTTTTTTCCCTCCACAGGAAGTCAGTCATGTTCCTACTTCCTGGTGTTTTGGATTGATAAGCGCACTTTTGGATGTGAAACACTCATTCACTTCTTCAGCTTTAAAATGAATAGAAACAATAAAGACAACTCTAGTAGATTTTAGTAGAAGGAGACTGCTTCTTTGTGCGATTAAATGTGATCGTTCCAGATATTTTGGGCGCATTTGTGACGTAAATGTAAACAATGGGTTAACAGATACATGAGAAAAGTTGTCTGTATTTTCCGGGGCGATCCATTTTAATTATCGTTTCCAAAGCGGGTGGTGAATGAGTTTTTCAGTTGCATAGATTGACCATGCCATTAAACTCAGTAGACTTACAGCTTATGATTCATTTCTCAGCAGAAGCAAAGTGGAACCTAATGTGTGAGATGTAAGAATAACCTGATGACTACAGGATTAAATCGAGCACTCGGATGATAGAAAACTGGGAACAGAGATGAAGCGCAAGAGCTTAGAAGTTTCACACACTTCTATTCTAAACTCTTTTTTTATTTTGCTCTGATAAATGGGTTCTAATAAACCTTACAGTTTTGAAAACAATGCTGTATGAAGGTCATGTAGGAAGAGAATGCGTAATGTCAATTTATTATTTGAATAATGCATTGAATGAACTCTGGATGCCCTCATTCTGTCTTCAGACACACACACACACACACACACACATGCATACCATCTCTGCTCATTTGCACATCTGAAGTGTGTATGGTGCTGCTGTGTGAGTGTGATCCTCTAGAGTCACATATGAATCCTTCTGTAGATCCTTGTGGGAATTTGTCAATCAAAACTAAATGGAACAACAACACCAGTACAAACACATGCAGCTCTGCTGAAACACAGACAGCAAATAAAGCAACCACAGCTATGCTTTTAATATATTTCAATCCAGCTGTTCCTAAGTCTGTGTCCAAACCCTAGTACTTGCCAGAATACTTCTTATTAAAGCTATTATTATAATGTAAAAGTTATTAGCTAGTAATAACAACATCATCTGAGCTGCTCATCTATTATAGAACAATCTGCTAAACACTAATTAGCACTCAGTCAGCACATCTGATCATATGACCCTTATATCTCACCTGTTTTGATGTAAGTTTGATCAACGAACCTTCATATCCCTAAAAAAACACACACACACACACACACACACACACACACACACACACACACACACACACACAAAAGCACACTGATGATTTAATCATCATAAAGATGTCTAATCAGTTATAGGAACTGTGCTATATTATAATGTTACAACATTTAAAATGTTTTATTCCCATAATACATAAAGAAAACTGAGACCCTGCCAAGAAATATTTACTAAAGAGACACAACATGAGGCAAAGTACAACAAAAAGCACAGGATCTAAACATTCGCTTACAATTGTGTCGATATATTTAAACTTAATAAAATGCCAGCATACGTAGCCTGTCTAGATACTGATCCAAAATTCTGCTACAAAATGTAAGAATTCGGCTTGGACTGTTGCTCTCTGCACTTGGTTTGGATTCTTGGTGTCTCGTGTACGATGTGAAACTCACCTTAAATGGCCTGAACAGCAGGTAAAGCTCACGGGGCTTGATGTCCAACGGCAAACCGCTGACGAACAGAGTCCGGACCTGTGCGATGTGAACGAAGAACTGATATTACAGATGTTTCGTTGTTTTCTGTTGGTTTGTTTATGTTTATAAAAACCTTTGTGCCATAACATACAACACAAAACAGGCTCAGTTTCTGCAGTAGAATTTGTTAAGAATTTGATGCTGACTGATTTTTTGGGGGGTTTCAACTTTTTTTTCGTCATGTATCTGACACTTGCGTTCACATTGGTTATGAAAATGTCTGCAACTATACTGTTTCGATGACTCGATTTTATTCGGCGTTATACAGTAAATGTGATGTCAAACGAATTTTAGAAAGACGAAGTTACGAGCCCAAATATTTTATTAATTTCTTTTTTGAGAAACAATAGAGAGCAGGAGATTTTTTTCGAATGAGTTTCAGAAACTGAACATAGAACAGAGAGTTTCATATTTACTTTCTTTTCAAAATATATGTTTTTAGGTCTATTCAGTGATCAATGTATCTGAACCCAATCCAAGCAAAGACCTGAGTGAGATCAGCTGCCGGTTACACATCAAAACAAATAGAGACAACCTAGCAACTGGAGGCTCTGATTAGTCTAGCCAGCTTAGGATCTCTCCCACTTATCGTCTCATCTTATCTAAATTTGAGATGGGGAATCTATTGGTTAGTTTCAGGAGGGGGTTTAGCACTTGGTTGGACAGCTGTGAAATCACAACTTCAGTGAATACAAGAGCTGTTTATTACAAGGAGCCGGATATGAGAGGGGCTTAAACCCTAGAACATAAAATGTCATAATGACGGACAGCATTTTCTAGCTAAATAATCTGGCTAAATACTGAGAAAGTGTCAAGTCAAACAGAGACTGGGGACATGACTGAATTCGATCATGTCTGTTATTTTTACCCATGTGTCTTTTATGATAATGCTGTATTTTACCTTCTAGAAAAGGACCAGAAGAAATTATCAGAGTTGCTATAAATGTCCTCCAGCACCATTACTTAACGTACATCAGGTACGTTTGGAAATCTAATCTTGTCCAAACAGTACATTAGACACTGAAATCGCACTCATATAAACTTTTGCTTTAGGGAACATTAGGGAAAATGGAATGTCTTGAGAACATGGAAGTTTCAAGACTATTTATTATTCAAAAAGATCTTGGAATTGGAATGATTATATTTTTTTAATCTCTCTCATTCTTGCGCACTCTCTGGGGTTTTCCTGCCTGGGGTTTTGCTCCTGTCTCTCTCCCTCCTTCCCTCTCTCTCTCTCTCTCCCTCCCTCTCTCCCTCCCTCCCTCTCCCTCACTCTCTGCCTCCCTTAAACATATTTGGTATTAAGAGTATTACCTCTGTATATGGAGGTATGTGTGCTGAACCAGAAACTGATCAAACACTCCCTGTAGTTTGCCGTTTGGCTGGACACAAAGGACACACACACACACACACACACACACACACACACACACACACACACACACACACACACACACACACACACACACACACACACACAAGCTCACTTGATCAACATACTCCTAAATCTCAGCTGAGGGGTCAGGGGTGTCTCATGCCTTATTTCACTGTCTCTCTATCCTTCTCGCTCTCTCTCTCGCTCTCTCTCTCTCTCACTCTCTCTCTCGCTCTCTCGCTCTCTCTCTCGCTCTCTCTCTCGCTCTTCCCTGTATGACTCATGACCATAAAAGGGTTTTTTTCTTGCTGAGGTCATGCAAGCTTACTATTACAACACGAATTGAGAGTAAGGAGCAGATTAAATGCACACACACAAACACACACACACACACACGCACACATACAATAACAATAAATGTTAGACAAGTCAAATTTAAAAAAACATGGTCTTTATATTGGACACACACTCCCAAGAAGCACACAGTGCAGTGAGACGCCACAGACGTGATAAAAAAGGAAAAAGGCTGTAACTCTTCTAAACAAGCACACACTCTGTAAACAGTGCCATATGATGGAAAATGAAACGGAACAGTTCCACACATCACTGTGTGCAATGCATTGCAACAGCTTACTGTTCGCTGCATTCAGTTCAGTTTATATTATATAAGAAAGTGTTTATTTCTCAAGCGGCACTGTGGTACACAAACATTTACACCAAAGAAAAAAACTCTCAGAAGAGAGGCAGAAGAGAATACAATAACCAGCACACACACCTAACAGCTGATCAGACACTTACAGAGAAAGACACTCATGGTGAAATAGAAAAGAGAGAATGTTAGAGATTTGGTATGTTGTAGCTCAATATCACCTTCAAGTGTGTGTTTGTGTGTGTGTGTGTGTGTGTGTGTGTGTGTGTGTGTGTGTGTGTGTGTGACAGAGTATTCCTCACTTCCTTAAGACTCGCATCAAAACTCAGAGGGAGAAAGATGCTCTCAGAGAACTATAGAAAGAAAGAGAGAATGGAGCTGGAATCAGCTGTCTTCACATTAGACCCTCACTAGTTCTGTCTGTTTATTTCTTACTCTGCTCATTGCTAGTCAACCTGGAAACATGTAATAAAGATTTAGTTAGCTACCACGTACAATGTCCACCTAAAATTTATTTCTGAATCAAAATATATTGTTTCAATCATTTGGTAAGTTTCATGAAAAGAAATAAAAAAAAGTACAGAATAGGTATGAAGCACACTAATAAAGAAACCTAGACAAACAACAATGAATCATTTCCTTCACGTTGATAATCACGTTGAAATCAGGGAAAATCCCAACACTGCGTCAACCTGGAATCTGAGCAGTGAATAACAATAGATTACTCACTATGTAAGGAATAAAACACTTTGGGAAGGAAGGAAATAATCAAGGACATATTAGAAGGAGGGCATTAATATAAACTTTGCAGCTGGAACTAATGTAATTGCTGCTGTTGTATAAGGGTTAACGTGACAGATTTTGCTGCTAGATGGAAATAACGTGCCCCAAGGTGGTGTGATGGGATACAAAGCTTGGCAGAGCGCCGCTCGAGTCCAACCGCATTACGGTCCAATCAGAATGGAGAATTCAAGAGTGATGTAAGTATAGATTAAGCATTAGAGTATCGTCAAGTAATCATCAACAGTTATTGTTCACGATCTTTAACTCTGTGGCACAACTGGGAAATCAGCACTTTAGTGAGTTACATTAATGACCGGACAGGGATCATGTCTGAATATCACAGTGTTTTGTGTAACCATTAATCAACACGGTCCTGCTTCTTAATACTGAGACGAGTAAACGCAGTTCTCTCTCTCTATCTCTCTCTCTCTAACACACACACACGTACACTCTTGTCTCCAACAGCCGTTTCTGACGCTAAGCCTTTTTGTCTTTTGAAATGGTGGACAAATGGCCGAGATAAGATGACAAATCCCCCGGAGCTTTTAAAAATAAACCATGACAGCAGTATGTACACACACATATTACAAAGGCAGCTCTGCATCTGGCCTTGTGCTGACATGTAGAGCTGCACAGAGGGAGACACACACACACACAATCACACACACACACTTTGAGGATGACACTCAGCTACACATATCAAAAATTAGTTGTATTAAGGAGATCAGAAAAGTGGATACATAAATACACATACACACACTTAAAAATTATATTGAGCTACGAAACAGTGGGTACAGGAAGACACTCTTTCTTTCTCTGTCTCTTAAGCACACACACACACACACACACACACACACACACACACACACACACACAAAGTTGCACAGTGGGAAAAGCATTCATGCTTCCTCCTTCCTTGCCTAACTGTCATCGAGGATCTTTATTTTCCAGTGAGAAAGTTTTATAAAGGTCAGCGTAGTCACATGACCAGCAGCACCGCTTCGGTCACGTGACCTCACTTCCTCTGAGAAGACGCTGCTCTCACAAACCTCACGTCGTTTGGACGACATTTAAGGAATTAGTGAGAAACAGGTGAGAGACAGACAACATGTTTGACTGACACTGCTACATGTACGCTGTTAATTGTTCTCAAGATAAGTCATTATTTTACGACAGGGTCATTATAGACTTTGAAAAAATAATGTTAACAGTGGACTTTCAGAAAAACTTAAAGAAAACGTATAGGATAAATATTATAGAGAGTATGAATTATTACAGTTTAGACTTAGGGTTCTAGCTGTAAAGAATATATATATATATATATATAAACTGGAGGTGATGCAAGTTCTTGCTTGGGGGAAACAGAGTGACAGTAAAAAAATTGTAGTCGGTAACAATTATTTTTGTCAGCAGTCATGTTCTCTGTAGGGACTGGATTCTTAAAACTTGCTGTAGTTTATATAAAAGATTGTGTTATATGACATCGTTAGGTATAGACTACTAAATAGGTCTGTTTTAGTTAACTTTATGTACTTTTCTGCATTAAAAGTGATTGATCAGTAAATTTAGGTCATTTGATATATCCACACGGTTCAGAAAGTAGTTCTGGCTGTAAGAGAAATGCTAAGATTTTAATAATGCGATCGTGCAGGTTATTGTCTCTATAGTAACAGCATGTAATGTACACAGTGACTTGTACGGTGAATGCGTCACGAAAGCTAAGATTTTTTATCAAATGTCTTTTAACACAAACGCTATGACGTCTAGGTGGGATGTGGTAGCCTAGTGGTTAAAGTGATGGACTACCAATTGGAAGGTTGAGATTTCGAATCCCAGGTCCACTGCTGGACCCCTGAGCAAAGCCCTTAAGTAAAGATGTGAGTCGCTCTGGATAAGGACGTCTGTGAAATGCAGAAAATGTCTAGTGCTTGATGTGAATTTCTGTAAAAAGACTTTTTACATAGCTTTCTAATGCTCACTGAGATTTTTCTTATTGACTTCAAGAGACAGAAACGATATTCTTTTAACTAGCAAAGTGGTTCATAATACCTTATTAAATTATTAGATAAGATTAGATTAGATTAGATTCAACTTTATTGTCATTGTGCAAGGTACATGTACAGAGCCAATGAAATGCAGTTAGCATCTAACTAGAAGTGCATAGATGGCTTATTTACAAGTGGCAGTGTAATAAATAAGGGTATGAGGTTATACAGAAGGTGTAGTAATATGTACATGTAACTGAATAAGGGTAAATATAGTGTGGTTTTTATACAAGTATGTTACAGTATGAAGTGGTATGACAGAGCTGTACAAAAGGAATGTCATTATGCATATATATACATATATATACATATATATATATATACACACACATAGATACAAATTATGTTAGCTATAACATTTTATTTTGCTGGTCGGCACAATGAAGCTTTAATTGCACTATGAATTCCTCATACTTGCACTTTTCCCATGGAAATAAAATGGCAATTCTTTTTTTTTTAATATTAATTATTTCTGGGGAGGTTTCTTGGATCGACCATTAAGTACTGTATCGATCATCATCTTTTAAAGTTTAAGCTGAAATTCTTTCCCACATGTGACTCTTCTTGATAAGAATGAATTTCTCTTGACGCATGTGACAATTCACACTGTACAGCCCTTTAAGGGTTTGTGCTGCTGTAGGAAACTTCTTTCTAACTAAAAGAAAAGCCAATTTTATTATTTTCGGCAGATTAATTTTCAACATATTATGGCCAGGTTTGTCTGGTGACCAGACTTATGAAATTATAGGATAAGAAGAATCGTACTATTCTCATAAAATATTGAAACTTTTTTAGTTTGTTTTTTGCCTCATCTATATATCATGTTAGGTTGGTACTATATATATATTTATATATGATTAATATAAAGAAAATCTGACTGACATTCATTTGATAGCTCCATTAAAAAATAGATTCTTTTATATAAAATGAATATCATCCTTGCAAATCTGAAGGTTATTGGGGGGAAAAAATCACATCATGGAATTTTACATGAACATGGTTTTAGTTTTTATGTGTATTTTTCCCAAGATCACAGCTTAATGAAAATATGTATTTAGATGAATATCTTAATAACAATAATAATAAAAACTGCATTAAAAAATAGCCTGCACACAAATATTGGCTTTAATGTCACAATTATCCATGTTATCAATATTGTTCGTGTTAAATATTGCAATAAAATTATTATTATATAATAACTCTATTATTCATCAAGGAATAGATAAAATTCAAATCATGCAATGATACAGATAATAAATTAAATATCTAAGTGAAACTATATAATCACTACTATACAGAATAACACTAGTTAATTTAGAGGGATGACTTTTTCTTTATATAATTCAATTTAATTCAATTTATTTGTATAGCGCTTTCAACACATCTCATTGTCTCAAAGCAGCTTTATTATTATTATTATTATTATTATTATTATTTATACTTATTATATATTATTGTTTATACTTATTAATTATATTATTATTTATAATGATTAAATATAACAATAAGCAGAAGAATATATAAGGATAAAAAATAAGGATAAAAATAAATAAGTGAATATATATAATTAAAGTTTAAAATTAATTTAAAAAATATTAACTTATTTAAAATATTAGCTTACATATACACACATATATACACACATAAGCTAATATTTTAAATAAGTTAATATTTTTTAAATTAATTTTAAACTTTAAATTTAATTTAAGTATATATATATGAGTGTATATATAATGAGTATAACACAGATGTGACTGACAGGAAACTCAGACAACCATAAACAAACATAAACAAACAAACAAAGTTTCCGGGCCGGAAATTATTTTCTCCAAACGGGTTTTTCTCACCAATGTATTACCATTATGCTAGGACCACAGCTTAAGCCTTTATATTTGATCATGTTTAACATATTTTATCTTATTTAAGCTTTAAATATATATACATATTGCTCCTTTAATAAACTTACCTCTTCCTCAGGGCCGTTGCTGTAGTCGTTTGTCTCGTTTTCCACTTGGCTGTTCATTTTTTTTTTACAGAAATGTAGTTTATTTTGTGAAACCTTCTGAGAAAAGTATCCAAATTTAGCACACCAGTCGACTAAAAGACATTATCCTTCAGAATAAAGTTACTAAAATCAACCGAACGGCTGCGGTAAGCTAAGCTAGGTCTGAGGCTGCTGCTGCTGCTGGTGCGCGAGACCTGCGCTCGTGTGCGAGTGTGTGTGCGCGTGTGTGTGTGTGCGCGCGTGGATTCGCAGCGCGAGCGCGTCTCTCCCTCAGAAAAGTCCCTGGTTGTGGGAAAGTTTCCGTCTCGCGCACGAGAGAAAGGATGGTGCGCGTGTACAGGCTACACATTCGAGTAGCACGCGACGTCAGAAACGTCGTGTTTTTCGCACAAATTGTTACGTTTGCGTGACGTGTGAAGCTAGCTGACTAACCGCATCTAAGCATCGGAGAGAACTTTAACTCTTTGTGTGTAATATAAGGGCTCTGAGAGCTCCAGGTGGACGTTATTGTGGTCACGCCCCTGTATTGACTTCTCTGACTAGGTCCATGTTGCTAGGCAACCACCGGTGCCTGAGAGGATACTCTGAGGAAAGCTAGCTTGTTTTAGTTAGCTAGTTTTCTCACAAATGTTTTATTTGACATTAAAAAGCACATACATTTAAAATAAGACAAAAAAATACTAGAATTAAAATAGATATATGTTTTTGTGTTTTGTGTGAGAAGATGCAGCACAAAAAAACACTGCAATTTAAAACACTGCAATATATATATATATATATAAAACATTAAAATATTAGAATTTATTGCATTAAAATATGCTTCATAAGTCATATGCGTGACTTTTATTACGTTTATTTTAACAAACAATAAATATATCTTTTTCAACTTATTTTATAAATAAGTGATAGGTAATGAGTTTGATGTTTTATTTTAGTTCATTAGTTTAACTATAGATCTGTAGATGAATTATTTGATCTTAGAATTAAAATATAATAAATAATAAATGTTTTTGTGTGTTGGTAAAAAAAAAAAGAAATAGAAAAGATGCACCACAAAAAAATACTGCAATTATACTTAGCAATATCTGCTAAATTACTACAGACATTCCAAAGTATTTTATATAAATATATTATTATTATATATATTATACATATACAATTCAAATATTAGAATTTATTGCATTAAAATATACTTCATAAGTCATATGCATGATTTCTTTTATTAAGTTTATTTTAACAAACAATAAATCTTTTGATCTTATATGTTTATTTATTTTATATTTTCCTTCTAATTTTTCTTTTTTTCAGTTTTCTTATCTTGATGTTTGCAGACATGAATGTGAACGTAATGTTTTACATGGTAACGTTTATTCATCTTATGACAGTAATATCGCCAGACCTCAGACTGACCTTTGTGCTACAGACTCTGATGAATATATGTTTTTGTGTGTATTCAGTTTTTTTTATGCCTCCTTGATCGGTATACACACCCTTCCCTTCTTTACTACCCTGATAAAGAGTCTGTTTTCATGGATAGTTGACTATTTACTGTAATAAAAAAAATTCTCACATCCCAAGGTTGGCATTTAATACCTGTGGTTACTGTTCAACTTTAGCTTATAGAATAGTGTTTGTTTTCAAGCATTAAACAACTCTCTAGTTTATGTTTAAAACGTACTTGCTTTTTCACAGATGCCTTACACACAAATATGTACATAAATGTGTATAAATATCCAAACATGGAGCTTAGAGCACTGTCACTGATAAGTCACAATTGAAATAGGATATACTGTATGTGTGTATGAAATGTTAAACATTTATTGTTATGTATCTGTCCTATCTTATGTTTTGGTCAGGTGAATTTCATGGAAGGTGAAAATGTATATTAATGGGTGGGGAAATGCAGTTTAAGCCATTTGAATGTACCGCAAAAGGTCAGTGAAAGTTCATGGTAAATGTTCTGCATCAGTGATCAAAAGATTGTTTAAATCCCAAGGGATTTAGACTCTTATGTCTTATCCTACACACACACACACACACACACACACACACACACACACACACACACACACACACGTCTCTTTGTATCTGAGATGTTGACAAGTACAAATGGATAAACTCCCTCTGTTTATGACATGAACAGGATGCAGCTCCCCCCTCACTTATCACGGATCTAGAGTCAGCTACTCCCAGGAAACACACACACACACACACACACACACACACACACACACACACACACACACTTAAAATAACCTGTAATGTACACACCGTCTGTTAATTATTAATTCATAACATTATAACTGTGTTATGTTTTATTTAATATAGGATAGACAGTGATTTCATCATAATTTCTTTTCCACATGAGGTAAAATAAATGTGATTTTTCTATATTCTATATATAAAATTTCAAATACTGTGTAAAAACGTACAACATTCTAAAATGAGAAATCACTTTTTGGTCATAAACCCTTAATCAACATGTCAGTTTTTATAAACTTCAGACTCACTATAGCTCTTCACGCAGGAGACTATGGTGGCTTAAACTGAGGAATCATCAGGAACATTGACGCCATGCTCCACTGACTGACTTAATACGAATCACTTTTACGTGTTATTTTATAAATCAGTCCAGAATAATATTGGGATTGTAACAGCATCAGACCTTTACTTAAAAACATAAACATGACATCAGATGCATCGGACATGCTGTGGAACATAGCATTATTTCTCAGTATCTTCCTTCTGTTTATGTTTTGTCTGGGTTTTTGACATTACTCCATACTTCTGTATGATAATGTTCTCGAGAGCCTGTAGGTCACACACCGGCAGGAGAGAGGCCAAGTTTCAAAGGTCATCTGTCAAAATGCCTTTATAACACACACCACTTTACAAGTGACCTTTGTTAAACACAACACAACACAACACAACACTCCTCAGCAGCACAAACCAGTCACTTATAAGCTGAACATTCTCAGCAATGATCCTAACAAATGATCATAACAGTTTTATTGCTTTTTTATTTTTATCAACTTATAGGTACATATGTCTTATGTCTAGTTTGTCTCATTAATAGGCAAAAGGTATTCCAAGCTCTTTATAGTCATGATATGATTATATGGTCATGGTATCTGGTGTATATTGTTGTATTTCTTCTCATTACTTTTGGACATAAAACCCAAATTTATAAAACCAGAACCAGAGTTTGACAAGAGACGATTTCATTTATCTGCATAAATAAATCTTTCACTCTTAAACCTAGCCAATTTTCTGACTACAAATATTCTGAAAAAGGTTCAACATGATCCTGATGTTAATGTTTTCTTGATTGTACAGTGGCTCTGTATATCTTTCTGACCGCGGGACCATAATCCCAAAGTTATAGTAAGGCTATAATACAATCAGTGTGCTTGAATAACAGTTGTAGTTAGGAGTAAACATCATCTTCTTGCATGCCAAATCTACCTTATTGGTTATGGGATGTGACCAAAGGAAAAAAAAAAATAATCTATTGTCTGAATGTGGTGCCACCTGGTGGGAGAAACACAGAACAAAAACAGCAGTGGGATCAAAACAGCTGGATGAGAAAGCCTTTAATACCAGACAATAAATAATCAAAGTTTAATACAAGACAGTACAGAGACAATAGGTTCTTTGACTATAGTAAACCTCAGTACATGAAGTAAATAAAACTGATAGATTTTATTTTACCATTTAGCAGAGCAAAGCGGTGGAATGATTTTAAGTCCGGGCGGGAGTCGGGTTAATCTTCTGCGTTTTCTTCAGATGATGATAGTTAGGTAAAATCTTCATCAGGAAGTCCAGCTGCAGAGTCTGGGGCTGTATAAGAATTTAAAAATAAGTTAGAAGGAAAAATGCACAGAGTTTGAGACTCCCTGCTGTGTTACGGTGAGTTACCTGTGGTCTCTCGGTCTGTACTCTCCTCATGCAATTGGAGCTGTAGATGACCGTGTTCTCTGGAATCTCCTCACACGTGTTGAGCCGACAGCATGCGCCGATGATACAGCCGCTCGTCAGGATCACGTTACGGCCCACTTCAGCTATAAGCACAGAGGGGTCAGAAGGTATGATGTGGTATACACAGAAAGGTGAACCTTTTCTCCATAAGATCAAGAGTTGATGTTCTGATGTCCTTGTGACATTTCATTTTCCTTTATTTTGTCACCCAGCCAGTTAAATTACAAATGCACAAATGATTCTACTAAAACATAAAATACTCAAGTATAAACAGAGCCACAGATACAAATGACTAGCTGCTTTACCTTTTGACTCAATGACATTGTTGTCCCCAATTTTCATCGCTTGGGAGACTGGAAACAACAGACACAATCAGGTTGCTTCTGAAGCAGTACACTGCCATATTAATGTTTAAAAAAAAATCAAATTAAAAAATAAATAAATCTCAGAGAGTACCGCAGCCGACTTCAAAAACATTGTTGGTGCCTATTGTCATGGTCTTGGGTTCATACTCCTCTGTGCCAGGCATGATGTTTTCAGGATAACTGACAAAACACACACACAAAAACAAACAAACACAAGATACTTTAGAAAATCCATTACTGTAATTTTTTTAATAAACGCTCTGTAATGAGTTAAAAAAAATTAAGATCTATTTGTTCTAAATGCTAAAAATAACATCCTTAGTACATAACAACATAAGTCATTTGCATGAGAGTTTATTTGTCATAACATTTAAGCCTGACTGCCTGACTGCCATTTAAGCCTGACCACCTATTAAACATCAATGGCACATGCAAACTGTAAAAACTGATTAAAAAAAGGTTTAAAAATAAAATAATTGGGAAACAAAAATTGGTCCGATAGGTTATTTTTACATATTGGTGCTGCAGTTAGTCATCCAGTCCAAGCCATCTTTTAAAAAAAAATAACTGAATACCTAATAGATTATAATCTATACCTGTTAACAATGAGCGCTTGTTCTTCTATCAGGTTGCCTTCTCCTATGATGATCGGACCACCATCTGCAATAATCCGTGCTTTCGGGTGGATCACCGTTCTCGGCCCTGTAACACGCCAACGGCTTTGAATACAGCTCTCCAAATTACTCGCTATAGTGACAATCATCAAAAGGAGCGATAAAGACGCTCTTTTCTCCCTGCTGCTATTAGACTTTACAATCACAGCTGCTCCCAGTGAACCAGTCACCATAATACACACCGTTATTACTGTTTAACTGTAATAATAACAATAACAACGTATTTTAAACATGTGCAATAACAGAAATTTTGAAAAACCTGCAATATTACTGTGTGCAATATGTCTTCAGTGTAACCACTACGTTTTTTATACATTTTTGTATATACTGTATATTATATTATGTCTTTATTCTTTTTATATATTTTTGCTGCTGTAACAGAGAAATGTCCCCATTGTGGGATGAATAAAGATATATATTTTCTTAATTAATCAATTGATTGATTGATAGGAGCATAAAGAGGTATAATAAAATACATAATGACTTGAATATGATAGACTATATAGTGAAAAAGCTTACCAATGGTGACATCTCCTCTGATTTCACTCTCAACACACACCACTGCACCAGCAGCTATTTTAATGCTGCACAAACAGGAGAAAATAAAGTAGATACATTTACAAATATATAAAATATACATTAAATACTTTTCAGTCATAACTTAACCTAAATTATAATAATATCATTATTCTGCTAATATGCTTGAAAAAAATATGCAAGAAAAAAAATCTAGTTTATTGCTGGGTAAAGAACCAGGGGTTGGTTTTAAACAGGTATTTAGGTCTAAATTTTCTTTAAAAAAAAAAAAAGCGTTAAAGCAATAGGAAATAGAATATAAGAGTTGGAAGAGTCTTTTTAGAGTACATGTTATTCATGGAAGGAGATGTGAAACGTGTAAAATACAGGAAAATAAATACAGCATAATGTAAACAGAAGATGCTAATCCGATTAGCACCGAAGCTAACTAACGTTACAATTCCAACTAAATAACACGTGTTGCATTCAGAAAAAACGGCAACGTGTCGATATTACTATACTGTTCAGATGATACAAAAAAAAAACGACTGAAGTGGAAAGACGGATATAAAATATATCCAAACCTTTTCTGGTTTGCTTGTTTGGGGTCCGCCATATTTGAATCAATGACGTCGTATTCGATTACACGTGCTGTTTACACACGGCTGCGAACATCGATTAATAATGTCTGATAAAAATGCACCGTTTTACTGCCCTCTGCCGGACACAGTTGGAGTCGCACATTTTTCGTACTTCGATGTTTTCCTGTTGATTTGATTAAACCTTGTTCACTTGAACACACTGACAATAAAGACAACAAACTTTCTTTTTACTTTCTTCAGTGTGTGTGTGTGTGAGAGAGAGAGAGAGAGAGAGAGAGAGAGAGAGTGTGTGTGTGTGTGTGAGAGAGAGAGAGAGTGTGTGTGTGTGTGTGTGTGTGTGTGTGTGTGTGTGTGTGTGTGTGTGTGTGTGTGTGTGAGAGAGAGAGAGAGAGAGAGAGAGAGAGTGTGTGTGAGAGAGAGAGAGAGAGAGAGTGTGTGTGAGAGAGAGAGAGAGAGAGAGTGTGTGTGAGAGAGAGAGAGAGAGAGTGTGTGTGTGAGAGGGAGAGAGAGAGAGAGTGTGTGTGAGAGAGAGAGAGAGAGAGAGTGTGAATGTGTGTATGTGAGTGTGTGATTGTGTATGTGTGTGTGTTTATATGTGTGAGTGTGTGTGTGTGTGTGTGTGTGTGTGTGTGTGTGTGTGTGTGTTAGTTTTTACTACTCTTACCGTGGTTGACATTCGGCCCTTTTTGTTTGTGTTGACATGGAGATACAGAGTAAATAATCATAATAATTCATGAAATTGTCGAATATCTTGTGTTTCACTTGAGGATGTTGAGCCGATTGTTTTGTCAGATCCCAGTGGGTTTGAGTGACTAATACCCAAATAGTTGAGCAGCTGATACAACTTCAAACCTCTCGTCTTCCTAATATAATTGTCCTTCCGTACTGCATTACGTTGAGAAATCCAGCACTTATTTCTAAATTTGATTTCTTCTCATTTGCTGTATGTGCTGTGTGCCTCAATTTCATGTTCCCCAATCCGACTGCTTTTATTCCCTCGGCTCCAAGGCTCACAAGGCTCAGAGCTTTTTCTGCCCTAGCACACCTGACTCAACTTTTCAGCACACTAACATGTTCTTTACAAGGTTATAATAAGTGTGTAAAGCAGGAAATATACTCAAATGTGCAGGGCAGCAGATTGGCCTGCTGCATAAACCTGCAGTGGTCTCTTTCTCACTGAGAGAGGGGGGGGGGAGTGAGAGAGAGCGAGAGAGAGCGAGAGAGAGCGAGAGAGAGCGAGAGAGAGAGGGAGAGAGAGAGAGAGAGAGAGGTAGCTAGGGGTGAACGGTGCACTGCAGAGCACACACCCAAACTCACTATAAATTCAGAGGAGCAGTGTGTGTGTGTGTGTGTGTGTGTGTGTGTGTGTGTGTGTGTGTGTGTGTGAAAGAGGCAGGATGTGACTGCTGAGTCAGTTAAACTGTAGTACGGAGGCAAGAATGGTCAGAGAGCAATGCAGCAGCCAAAAGAAACTGGACAGATGAAAAACTTCTCTCAGCAACTCAGGATGGACAGAACACAGCCACGTTAACCATGACGACGCCAAACCACCATCAGGATCAGGATCGCTAGCCTGAGTTACAGCTGTAAGTCAAAGTCCAACGGTGGTGTCACAAACTACGAGGCTCAGGATCGTGTAAAAGTCTGAGCGATGGAGAGAGAACATCGTTTCCATCTCAGAAATAAGGTAAGAGCTCGCTAACCCGAACCCGACTGAAAACTTGCATTATTACAACTTACAGTACTTGACTTAGTTGACAAAATGCAACAAAGAAAAGATTCATTTGATTTTCGGTATGATTATTATTTTTGTTAGAGAGAGAAACAATCTGGTACATTCCAGTCAGGACATAATACTGGTGTAACTTTAATGTGACCAACAACATAGTTAAGTGTAACTGTGGTCGTGTGATGCAGTCAGAAGTAGTGACCATGGCGGCTCTGTACCGCGTGGCTGTGTGTGGTGGTACCCATGGCAACGAGCTGGCGGGGGTTTACCTGCTCCGCCAGAACATGAGGAGGAAGCGGAAGGGTAGCATGGCGGATCCGGTTACCATGGTAACAGTCATGACAAACCCACGTGCTGTGCAGCAGTGTGTTCGTTACACGGAGATGGACCTCAACTGCTGCTTTACACACACTACACTGAGGTCAGACACTCACACACACACACACACACACACACACACACACACACACACACACACACACACACACACACACACACAAACTCATATTATAAATAATTAAGAACTCTGTCTTTCCTTATTGCCATTTTATTCTCTCTCTCCCCTCTACTTTTCCTGTCTGTTTTCCCAGTGTTCTCTTCTTTTCCTGTCTTTTCTTTCCTCCTCCCTCATCTTCTTCTCTAAGCCTGTCTACTTTACTGCCTGCATTCTAAAGTAAACTACATGTGCTCTGGTCTCAGTGCCCCTGTCTCTGATGTCACCCCGTATGAGGTTGTTCGCGCTCAGGAGCTCAACGCTCTGCTCGGTCCTAAAGGAGACTCTGCAGCGGTGGATCTTCTCTGTGATCTTCACAGCAGCACTGCGAACGTGGGCCTCTGCCTCATCACTCACTCTGACAGCGACTGGATCTGCCTGCACATCTGTAAACACCTGCAGGCAAGACTGATCCACGTAGCACAGACCTCCCACAAAGTGATCCTGCCATTTTATTAGCTGGATTAAAGATTCTTCATGAACAGATCAAAGAATTTTGATAAAGAATTTTACATTTCAGGTAATGGGATCTGGGCTGAAGATAAGAAATTTGGATTAGGATGAAATAAATGGTTGGCTTTGCCCAGGATGATTAGGAATTCACTTAAATTTGGGATTTAGGATGAGTTTGTTTAGGATATATGTGTATATGTGTTTTCAGAGGGAATTGGCCACCATTCCAGTGCGGTATGTCCACTATGACGTTCCTAAGACTGAGACTTACACACTGCACTCTGTCGGGAAACACGGCTTTGGTGAGTCCAGAAGCCGACACATGCTCAATTATGATACTAGGAGAGCTCATCGTTATCTAGATAAAGTGGGAAGAGTTCTGAGTAACACTAATCATCTGACTTTACATCCCTGGTGAGCTGGAAAGCATTTCAGAACATAAAGAAAACCTTGAAGGGGGGCACGGTGGCTTAGTGGTTAGAACGTTCGCTTCACACCTCCAGGGTTGGGGGTTCGATTCCCACCTCCACCTTGTGTGTGTGGAGTGTGCATGTTCTCCCCGTGCCTCGGGGGTTTCCTCCGGGTACTCCGGAGGAAACCCGGTCCAAAGACATGCATGGTAGGTTGATTGGCATCTCTGGAAAATTGTCCGTAGTGTGTGAGTGTGTGAGTGAATGAGAGTGTGTGTGCCCTGTGATGGGTTGGCACTCCGTCCAGGGTGTATCCTGCCTCGATGCCCGATGACGCCTGAGATAGGCACAGGCTCCCCGTGATCCGAGAAGTTCGGATAAGCGGTAGAAAATGATTGAATGAATGAAAAGAAAACCTTGAGTCACTCATTATTAGGTAGCCTTAGATTCACGTTCTTTGCTAACACCAGAGAAGCTCTGAGATGCTTTTCTGCACACCAGTTTTAAAGCGGTTACTTGGTGATTCCTTCCTGTCTTCTCGGTCCTGTCCTGCCATTCTACTCTGACTCTCTAACATCAACCACATTTATATCCCCTACTGCTCTCTTGATGTATTGTTGTTGCTGTTGTTTTTTGCACCACCGAGTTGACTAGATTTCACAAGCAGCAGTTTCTGTACAGTAATACTCAGACCAACCTGTCTGGCACTGATAATTCGACGTTCATCAAAATGACACGGTTGATTAAATATTTACTCTAGTGCAACACTTCTGCTTCCGCTTCTTACATCTTCAGCATCCTAGCCTTTCAGTCAGTCCTTTTCTTTTTCGCAGGACTGGCACAGTGTCACCGCTGAGCCTTTAAGCGAAACCGCCTCAGTCATACGCTTGGACTGGATCCGAAATAAAACATCTGCCAAATTAATACATTTATTCTAAGCGACTCATGAATTTTTTGGATGAATGGCTCCTGTGCCAGTTTTCTCTATTTGACTGAGTTGTGCTGACTCCAGCACTCCACAGAATTATACACATCTCCTAATTTATAGACTTTTTCTAAACGCCCTCTGATATACGCCATTTCATCCTGATTTTCACTGAAGCGATTAATTTGAAAAGCCCAGACCCCTTTTTTTTTGCTCTGTGTGCAAAAATATGTTAAAGTAGTTATTTAAATGTCATGCTGAACAAAAAAAGGTTTGAGTTTTTTAGGATTTGCATTTTTTTAAAATAAAGACCACATTTCTATCTTCAGCGATGGAGGTCGGTCCTCAGCCACATGGCGTGATCAGAGCCAACATTTTTACTGCCATGCAGGAAGCTGTTCATCTCACACTTGAATGGGTTCGTCTGTTCAACTCAGGTACCAAGGAGGCTACACTTCCCAGCATGCTTTGAAGGTAGAAGAACATCCAACTGTAGTAATGCGTCTTTTTGTGTTGTAGTATTGGAGATGTTTCTCCACTCGTCTGAGGCTCTTCGTCAGTTTGGTTCAAATTAGTGGAGAAACATCGTATACTAAAAAGTCAGTGGTTCCTTTTGTTATTTTAATCACCAGGAACTCAGTTCGAGGGCGGCTCAGTGGACGTTTATACGATGGTGGAGAACATAAAATACCCTCAAGATCCTCACACACACACCATCAGTGCTGCTGTGCATCCAGAACTACAGGTTTTCCAAATATCTTGACCTTATGGCCCCTTTCACTCGCTCCAAAGTGCTTAAGCTGTAGAAGCAGCTGTAGTGACTTTCTCCTATCTCCTTTTTTCAGGATAGAGATTTCTGTCTCCTGCACCCAGGTGATCCAGTCTTCCTCACTTTCACTGGAGAGACTCTGAGGTACAAAGGGAAAGAAGCACTCTATCCTTTCTTCATCAACGAGTGTGCGTTTTACGAGACGGGTGTCGCTCTGTCTCTAGCGAGGAGAAGGAAGGTGGAGATTCCAGCCATACAATGCAGTAAAAGGTGAAGGACATAATTCGCAAAGAAAGACCAGAAATAGAGACTGGGATTCTTAAATAAGATTCTTGAAGGTTTCTAGTCGCATCACAACCCATTACCCCACACTCCAAACCTCAAAACCTTTACTGTGATCAAAACCTCCTTCTTCAACTCCTAGCCCTAACCCCTAAACACTACCCTAACCATGATACACCAATTATCTAACTAGAATGCTAAAGTCTTTACATGTTTATCGAGTCATGTCAGTGATGGAAATCACAGTATTTAATGTCTGGAATTTCCACTGAAGAACAGATGAAAAACCTCATTGAGTGAAGAAGCAGCTTCAGTCTATTCCTTGTTATGGTGAGGTAGTAGTTTGCCACTTAAAGTGCCCATTGAATAAAAACTGATGTTTCAGACTTTTTTCAGAACATGTCTCTTTGGTGTTACTTATACGTTCAAGCTCTTCTCTGAAATCCCATCCATCCATCCGTTTTCTGTGCAGTTGATCCTACACGGGTTCCCAGGAAGGGGACTTAGGGCACAAGGTGTGGACACCATCCAGAGTCCCATCTGATCATCCATCCCACACTCTCACACACACACACACTACAGACAATTCAGAGATGCTGAGAACCTTAACCACTTTAACCCTCAGCTCTATACAGTACATGGACAGGGTTTACTTGGTCTTTTAAAAAAAGAAGTCATTTTATTGAAGTTAAAGGTTACAACTTGATCAGTTTCATTAACAAATTCAGGTTCAATAACATCAAAATATGAAATAACTATAGAACAGATCCAGTTAATGAATCAGAACCTCAGGGGAAAAGCTTACAAAGGGAAGGTCATTGCTTTGCATATCAACGCCGTACATTCACAATGCTGGACCATCACATACACAATATAAATTAGTTTAGTGTTCACTGTTCATGTTAATTACTATTTGGTGTTTACAAAACTACACATCCACATATAAGCAACAAAATGTTTAAAAAAATAAAATAAAATAAAATAAATAATGAAATAGGTTAGAAGGAACGAATTAAATGAAGCAATACTAGTTAAATAATTTAAAATAAATACATTTTTTAAAGCTTTATGCTTATGTATTATCAGGTCTAATGAAGACTGTAACATACTTAACACACTTAATATTACTACAATAAAAAAAAAAAAACAACAACATACAAAGAAATTAGGCTAAAGTTACACATAGGAATAATAATATATAAATTAAAGGATGTTGTGCCTGAATCCATACCTGATTTATTTCAATATATATTTATATATCGTGCCTAGCTTACTTTTTCCACCAACACAGAGCCAAGGAATGAACCAGAACCATCAAGCCACCAGATGTGTGACTGACGAAGACATGACACATGACGTTCATTAGCTAGTTAACTTAGCTACAGTCATTCTTGAACCAAATCTTTGAGTTTCTTTGAGTAAACAAATTGCATTTTTTACATAGTTACTGAAAGATTTGTCACTCGTAAACTTTGCAAGCAGAGACGCGTTAATAGATTTTCCTCCACACTGGTGGTGTAAATGTCATGGTGACGAAATGACCCAACACTGCTAGGTTCGGGTCGACTCGAGAAAAGGTTTCCTGATTAGATGTCTGACTCTGTATCGGTGAAAAGTGCTCTCAGTGCTTCTTCTTTAAATTGTGCCTTTAAACTCTTCACAGTTTATGCGAGAAACACTCCAGTGAATTCTCCCCACACACACACACACACACACACTCACACACACACACACACATTTTGTCACATCAGATCGAAGCCATGCAGGAAAAGCATGAAATATTAAAGTGCCTTTGTCTTTGTCTTTATGCCTTTGTGCACTTGTTACACTTAATACAGGTTAAATTTAATGTAGATAAATATATATATAATGTATTTACCATTTAGTAAATCAGATTAATTCTGTTCATGTTTGTTTTGATCGCAGGTTTACTGCTGCTTCCTGTATTGCAATAACGACGGATCAAAAATCATACATACTTTGATTAAATCATGAATGTTGGCACCTCACTGCAGAATTTAGCTTCTGCATTTAACTGTCAGGGAGATGATGAAGAATCTTACGGTTGGGGTCGTTGCCCTGCAAGTGTCCACACAGCACTTTTCTGCTCTCACACACTCAGCTAGCCTTTACAGCCTCTTCATTTTATCTCTTCTCCAGCTGCAGGTTTCGGATTATCGGTGCGCATTAAGTTCACTGTAAATCTCAGCTAGATGGAAAAAAGTCGTTTTAAGCACAAAGCTTAGGCTATGTCACAATCTGCATACAACTGCACTTAATAGTATGTTAGAATAGTACACGGCATTACTCACACGTCCTCCTGCTCTGACACACACCCTGAGCTGGACTACGTAATCAGTGCAGTGTGTTTGTGTTGAGTTTATTATACTGTAATTTACTATGGCAGCATGTACGTTTATTATTGTCCCATAGTATTCAGTAGGGTAGAATAGCATTTTATTTCTCATATTATTAGCATAATTGTATGATGTACCTTCCCCTATACTATTTATTACAATAGTATAGTGGTGTACTACTAATCCATATTATTTAATACAGTAGAATGATGGTGTATTATCTTGTCATATTATTCCGTATGACAGACTGATAATGTGTGTATATGTATAGTATATGTAGCTTTAGTATGCAATACTATTTAGTACAGTAGTGCTGGGCCCCTGAGCAAGGCCCTTAACCCTCAGTTGCTCAGTTGTAAGTCACTCTGGATAAGGGTGTCTGCTAAATGCCGTAAATGTAAATGTAAATTGTAGTACGTGCTATTTTAATCCTGACAAAAGGATGGGGTTTTGGGGTGCAATAGAATGTCCTCAAAGTGTGCCATCTTGCCATACTATTTTGTATGATTCTGATATATTGTCTAGCTTGGTTGAACGGTAACAATTTATTTCCCGTGCTGATTCAGTACAGTATTTGGACCGCATACTGTTTTTTTTATTGTTTCTCTGTGATGGTGTACTTTTAATACTGTACTGGTTTTCAAGTCTGGTATTTTGGTGTAATACTGCTGTCTGATTTTACTTAGTATATTATCTGATTTAGGACACAGACCTGGCTGTAATCTTTTGAAATTCGTGCTCTAAGCCACTCGGTAGGCAGTAAAGCGGTAGTAGTTCTTGCTGTGGCTGCGAGCGGCCCACACCAATAGCGCCGCAGCCATCATGTACAGCGGAGAGGAAATGAGCGCGAGATAAAGGGACCAACCGAGAGAGCCGTCCACTTGGTCTGGTATAACGGAGACACGGTGTAGCAGGTCCATACCCGCCAGAAAACAACACACACAGCCAAGAGAACACACACCTGAGAGAAAAGAGATAGATGGACATTGTTGGTGTTTAACAGAGAGTGCTGGTGTTGAATGTGGGTGCTTGTTCTCTAAAAAAAAAAAAAAAGATCCTGACCTGCAAGGAGGTGGAGGAGTCCGATGCCCAGTGTGGGACTGAAACTACGACACAAACACGCACAGAATCCCACCAGCGCTCCTACTAACACCAAACACAGAGAGAGAAAGGGCAGGAGAAACTGGCACCTCCACAGATCTATACAAAACAAGGGAAGACATATAATTAAACATTTATATATAAATAATGTTCTATATCTACGCTGTATATTACTGTATATTATTACACAGCTGTTATTAATTACTAAAAAGGAGAATTAAATACTAGAGAACTAAAATTACAGTCCAAGCTCCTTGGCTATTGGCATGAATGCAGTGCAGTGAATATTACACATTAAAAAGTTGTGCGTTTGTGTGCACCCGTCTCACTCACAGGTGCGTATCACGTCCTCTCCGCTGTTATGGTTGCCAGGCTCTGTGTACTTCGGTGTGAACTGTTGAGACAATGTGAAGCTCACACACTCTATGTTCATCTCAGGATCTTCACACACACACACACACACACACACACACACACACACACACACACACACACACACACACACACAACCTATATTAAACTTACAATACATATTTGTATTATTTTGAGTTGGATAGTTTATTTTTTGGACATTCGATGTAGGCTTAAAAATCATGCAAATAAACAACAATAATAATAACAACCATAACATAATAATAATAATAATAATAATAATAATAATAATAATAATAATAATAATAATGCCTATTATACAGACATTAAGTGCGCGCGCACCACGGATCCCCACCTGGCTCGCGGTACCAGCGGATGCGGTCAGCAGGCACGCGCACGCACCTCCACCACAGGCCGATGGTGCCGTTGAGGCGGAAAAGCGCGTCGCTTGCTGTTTTCTCATCAAACTCTCCGTCTCTGAGCTCTTGGTGCAGCGCGCGCAGCTCAGTCGCGTTGTGCTCGTGACGCACCTGCGGGCTCGTGTACTGGTACCAGTGGCGCGTGCCAACCGCCACAGACAGGTAGACCGTGGCCAGAGCGCTCAGCACGCACGCGATCACCGACGCCGTGGCGGAGCGGTTGTCCACCATGATGCCGTGTCTCTTCTCTGTATATTTATTTATTATTTTCTGTTTTTCCCCCTGATTATCCGCAGATCAGATAAAATAAATCCTCCATCTGTTGTTGTATTGCAGCTGAGATTTTGTAAATAATCCTCGTGCTTTCCTTTTCCGGTCAGTCGCAGTGAATGCTGGGTAATGTAGTCCTAAAGTCTGTATAGATTGTAGTTTTATGTTTTAATTGTAAAAAAATAACGTTCAAGCCTTGGAGAAACATTTTGACACGGAATCGTTAACACGTTTAATGACGTGTTTCTTTCTGATAGACGTCGCCCCCTGCAGGCGAGCTGTCGTCACTGCATCACGATATATCACGATGATATACAGCCGATTTCTAATAAACATGGAGTTTTATTTTTTGCTTCATATGCTACTATAGCGCCGTGATGTTTTAACATGCAGAAATATATCTACACATATTTTTTTGAAAAAAAAAAACGCGACTCCGGTGGGACTCGAACCCACAACCTTTGAATCACATCGCAATGCATTGCCTAGAAGTCCAATGCGCTATCCATTGCGCCACGGAGCCACCTGTTGCACGTGCACACACAGGAACCTTTTAACTCTTTTCCACTCAAGATCGGAAAAAATAGCTGATATTTAAACGTTATACATATAAGCCTAATATATATATATAAGCCTAAATTATAACCTAATGTATTGTATAACTAAACGCTATACAATATATAATACATTATACAGAGTATATACATTTAAATTTTCCTTGTAGCTTTCATGTAGCTAGCTAACTAGCTTATATACATATTTATTAGCTAAGCTACTAGCTAAAATCATTAGTTTGTCTGTGTTATGACCTATATCTGATAAACAAAAGGCGATGACGTCATTTCTTCTTAGTCCTATAGGAAACAAGCATAGACACAGAACCCGGAAGTGGGAAAATCTGAAACATCAACAACTTGGAAAATAACAGAGTTGCGACATTAATGGCAGAAGCGTCACTTTAAAAAGACACCGTGATGTAAATTATTAACAGGAACGCGTTTAAACACAGCTTTTCATAAGGTAAGAACATACAATAAGGTCATATATATAATTATAACATACAATGTTATATAATTGGACACTTAAAAAGTTGTCTGATAAATAAATGTTTATGAGCCATAGTCTAATAAATAAAACTATTTACTAGTAATGAAAAACTTCTGCAGTCTTGGAGGAATAAACAACCTTTGTGTGTGTGGTTATAGGAAATAATGATAAGCCTTTTTTAAGTTTTATTAGATTAAATTAGATTAGATTCAAATTTATTGTCATTACACATGTACAGTTTCTGAGTGATCATTCAGCTAATTCAATTCTGTAGATATTAAAGTGCATCATATGAGTTGGAAACTGTAGATGTTTCAATACAGGTGAGTTTCCTTATGTGAATATGAAACACAGGTCATGTACAACAACGTAAGCATCATCTGTATTAGCTCTTTCTCAGATTCTGATGATTTGAAGAAAAGTGAATGCTGCTGAAGTCATGAACACTCCGGAGTTAACGGCACAGCTGGAGGAGTGTCTCCACCGGGCAAAAAGAGACGTCAATGCAGCAGATAAGGAGATGTTCAAGAATGTCAGAGGTAATGATTTCCTTTCAGTCTGTGTATGCTGTTTTTCAGGTTGTTTATTTGGTGAACATGGAAAGTGTATTGATTATATCAAAGTTCAGGGCTGCTCAACTCACTTTGTTTATTTTCCTGCTCTAAAACATTGTCAAATTAAATCTGTAAAATGTGTTAGAGATGGAGTCGGGTAGAACAAAACACAACGAATGATGTGGAATACCAACATCCACCCATACCAGTTGTGACAGCATAAGTCAGAAACAAATAGACCTTTACAACAGCGCGTGTATACATAAATTACCAGATATTACGCTATAAAGACAAAAGATGTTGGAAGTTAAACATTCACGTTCTCATAGTTCAGGCACTGTGATTACACTTGGTTTAAACCATCTGACATCCAGCTTTTGATCCCTAGGAGTGATGTCAGCCAAATTGACCACACTCCTGCAGGAGGCGGTGGACATGAAGTGGCCGTTTGTTGAGGAGAAATGGCAGTACAAGCGTTCAGTGGCATCAGAAGACAAAGTGAACACTACAGAGCTCATTGGCAGACGTCTACATCAGCTCATGGTATCTACCTCAGAAATAATACAAATAAAAAATAGGAATAAATAAATTTCTAAGCAACCAAATAACGCCTCCTACAGCTTTATGCTTGTATGGCAGTTGTTTACTGTAGCATTTTATGGGTCATCATATGTTTAATGGGTTTGTCCTCTGAAGTTGATTCATCTCTACAACACAAAAACTTCAAACCCAAATAATTTACTGCCCTTACTTAAGTGACCATCATTATTCATTATTCATACATGTCATTACTCATCATTATTCTAACCGTTTTTTTTGTTGTTGCCCCTAACAGGCCTTCCTCAGAGCATCCATTATGGCTGCCGAGCCAGCATGGGCGATGTCCACTATTTTGCTGCTGGATCGCTTTCTTTACTGGATAGACGGTTCTCACACACTTCTGAAGATCGCTAAAGCACTACACATGCGATACCCAGAAACCCCGGTCGCCCCTCAGATCATCATTCGGCAGGCCAGAGTCTACCTCAACACCGGTAAGGTTCTCTTTCTACTGTAACTCAACTAAATGAATCAATTATTCAAAATGAGAAAACATTAAAATGTTAATAATTACTCTTTATTTTTTTTCTCTCAGGCAAACTACAGAAAGCAGAGTACATTCTGAGCAGCCTGATAAATAACAACGGAGCAACTGGTAAGTCTTGTGAAATTCGAAAGGAAACCCTGATTATCAAATTGTGTGTGTGTGTGTGTGTGTGTGAGAGAGAGAGAGAGAGAGAGAGAGAGAGAGAGAGAGAGAGAGAGAGATTTGATTGGGTGGTTGGTCAAATTCCCCTTCTCAATAATGAAATATTATTTTACATTATTTGTATAATGTTTCCACTTCAGGAAGTTGGAAATATCAGCGGGACTGTGATCGGGTTCTCGTGCAATCAGTCAGTGTGCAAGTTCGGGGACAGGTGCTACAAAAGCTAGGTACGATTCTGGCACACCAAAAAGCATTTAAATGTTCATATCGGTATTTTATGTTAATTGCCTAATCTTACATCACAAAAGCACACACGATGGCAATATGATCACATTATTATTGGCTACATTCATGTATACAAAACTTATACACCTATAGCAGATCGTCACTGTCGGGCGGAAACCTCCTATGTCCAAATTTTGTCAATTTCATATTTTTTCACATATCGATGCAATTGGTCAGTCCCCACGTGGGTCTGTTATTTTTACAAGTTATTAACCAATCTAAAGTCTTGAAAATAGCTTGAGCGCAAATCTCTTAACTCCGTGACCGCAGACTTTATCGAACACCGCTGGCAGCAGCGACGTCTGTGTCCGTACCATTCTTATCAATGACAGCATAATCTCGTATCTCACTGCTCCCAAGTCATAAAGCTTGTATCTCCGATAAAACCTGACTTTGGGAAAATGCCATGTTAATGTTGGTACACAACAGTATATAATAGCAATATAAGGTATAAGAACAACTTGAACGATACAATGTTTAAAAAATACGGCGTTTTTTTAATTACCTGAAAAATAATGGTTTTGGAGATACGAGGATTCCGCCCGACAGCAACGAGATACAAATCTTCAGCTTTGTGTGTGTATAAATTGTGTGGATGCTGTGTTGTAGGTCTGTGGCTGGAGGCAGCAGAACTCATCTGGGCTTCGCTAGTCGGTTTTAATGTGCTGCCTCTTCCTGATAAAAAGGTACATTTAATCAAGCCATATACTCTCATATATGGTGATTTTTCCTGTCATCATTAATGTTCACTGTTTAAGCTGTTTTCTTGCTGTTGCCCCGCTTAGTATTGTAAATGAAGATGAACTTTTTTCTAGCATTCAGTCTATGTACGGTTTTTGATTATTACATGTTTGTATATTACAGGGTATTGGAACAGCTCTTGGACTTCTGGCTAACAATGTGATCTCTATGAATGATCAAGACTTTGCTACATTCCAGAAGAAGCCTCATATCAATCTGGTATGTAGATGTTCATATTTTCAAATGCTAATATAAATAAATTATAAAATTAAATTAAATTAAATTAAATAAATAAATAGATAGATAGATAGATAGATAGATAGATAGATAGATAGATAGATAGATCGATCGATCTTTAGGGGGCACGGTGGCTTAGTGGTTAGCACGTTCGCCTCACACCTCCAGGGTTGGGGGTTCGATTCCCACCTCCGCCTTGTGTGTGTGGAGTTTGCATGTTCTCCCTGTGCCTCAGGGGTTTCTTCCGGGTACTCCGGTTTCTTCCTCCAGTCCAAAGACACGCATGGTAGGTTGATTGGCATCTCTGGAAAAATTGTCCATAGTGTGTGATTGCATGAGTGAATGAGAGTGTGTGTGTGTGTGTGTGTGTGTGTGTCCTGCGATGGGTTGGCACTCTGTCCAGGGTGTATCCTGCCTCGATGCC
The DNA here is from genome assembly GCF_022655615.1 of Tachysurus fulvidraco. Taxonomy (NCBI): domain Eukaryota; kingdom Metazoa; phylum Chordata; class Actinopteri; order Siluriformes; family Bagridae; genus Tachysurus; species Tachysurus fulvidraco. The sequence continues at coordinate 25,399,873 of NC_062524.1, forward strand.
CGATGACGCCTGAGATACCCGAGAGTTCGGATAAGCGGTAGAAAATGAATGAATGAATAAATCTTTTATGTCTCTATGTCTTGAACAGAGTTTCTTGGGAGATTTTAATCATCGACTGCTCTGTGCAGCTCAGGCTGCCAAAATGGCTGCTGTGTACAGTCAGTTTTGCTCTCTGTATGTACTTACCCACATGGTAAGTGGTGTTTTTTTTTTCACTAGCAATCGTCCCACACTTTAAAAACTTAAAATTTAAATGAAATGTCCCCATACAGTTTATTGTCTTGTTTTTGGCTTTTTCTAAGCAAATTTAGAAATGTTGGCTAAATCTCGATTTCTTACTTCACAAACTGTCTCCAGGTTACTCAAGGAACATGTCTCCTGTCCTACAGTTTTTCAAAAGACTGTCAAGCTCAATCTAAGCACAGATATCTCACATTGGCTAAGGAAGCCTTTGAGAATGGTTTGCTAACAAAGAAAGAGCATGAGGTGGTCACTAGTCAACAGGAACTACACACACTCCTCAGAGCAGCTTACTGCTTAGCCACAACCAACAAATGGATGTTTGGTCCGACTGAACAGGTGAACGCGGCTGTTCGAGCTTGCAAGGAAACTATGGTTCTTTTTTATTCTTACTGCTTTAAAGATGACTCAGATAAGAACGTGCTTTCGTCTGAAGTCATGGCGAAGCTGCAGCACATTAAGGTGCTTCTCAAAATAAAGCCCTTCAAAAATTCGGACCCATGTTCGTTTATTCCTGATAGTTACCGCGCCATAGAGGACAGACCATTCCCGTTCACTATAGACGATTTCACAAAGGTCATGGAACGTTTTCAGAAGCACCACAGATCGGTGTGTGAAGCTTTTTCTGTGCAGAAATGTAGAGAAAACCATCAAGACACAAGTCATGCTAACTGCATCACAGCCGTCCAAACACGAACCGAGTCATTTGCAACAGAATGTCATAACACATGCTATAAATCGAATGAATCCCAGCCGGGGATCAAGAACAAAAAGATTTTGGCCATGTCAGAAAACTCCGATCAGTTTGCGGAAACCGTCTTTGATACTATGGATAGTGAGGAAAAGAAACCAAGTAAAAAATCCCAAAAAACAAACATTTTTAAAAATTCTGGAGGAAGCAGCAGTATAGGATCTTCGTGGACAAGTCTCTCTGACAATAATGGCACTTCACCAGTTCTAGTCAATCCTTTCTGTTGCACTGAAGTAGATGATGACGGTAGTGTTGACAAACAGAACAGAAATGACGGTATTGTAGGCAAAAGTGCCAAAACTGCTAATAATAGCAATCAGACCGGAAAAGATCATTCCTTTCATGCAGGAGAGAGCATCTCAAAAGCTAGCAGTGAAGTCTGCACAGATCTTCCCTTTCTAGCTGGTGCTAATCAACAACCGTCAAATCTTTCACTTTGCACAACCTTGGGAAGTGAAGAGAACAGTAAAACCAACCATCAATCTGATGGGAAAGACAAAACGACAAGAGCTTCCTCTGGGTCCATTAGTAGCTTAGGCTCTTCATGGCAAAGTATTTCATTCTCCAAGTCACCTCCCATTGGAGGTTTCACTGAGGTCTTGGAGGAGGACAAGCAAGAGGTCGATCAAAACTGTGACACGTTACCGACCGAGCATGAGGATGGCTCAGGAAGTTCCTTTGAGTATTTAAACCTAAGTTCTTCAGCATCATCTATTCAGAAAGAACAATTTAGCCCTTCCTATCCGACAGGAAATGATGCAAGCAAAGCCCAGACTGGAAGTTTGGATCACAAACAGATATTACCATCTACTGAGCTTGACTCATTTGAATTTCTGCACATTGATCAGTCTGAAGCAACACAAGGAAACACAACTGCAGCAAACAAACACATGAACGACAACATAAAGGTTCCTCCACCTTCTCATCCTGACAATGCCTATGAATGTTCTCAGATGTCTGAAAAGATGAACAAGTGTGCAGACAGAGATCAGTGTTCATCCAACAAGAAGAGCGGGGTCTTATCCAACGAGAACTGTCGTAACGGCTGTTTTCAGGGTTGTAAGATGGGAGGTGTAGTTTTGACAGAGCAGGACTACAGATCCCTCCTGTCAGGAGTGTGCCAAAGCTGCCTACTGTGGAGGCTTCCAGACAAACCATTTAAACTCAGCCATTACAACAAAGCTTATAGTAGGTCCCTCTATTAGTCCTAACATTTTAGCTGAAATGAATTCATTCTATCTATCTATCTATCTATCTATCTATCTATCTATCTATCTATCTATCTATCTATCTATCTATCTATCTATCTATCTATCTATCTATCTATCTATCTATCTATCTATCTATCTATCTATCTATCTATCTATCTATCTATCTATCTATCTATCTACAGTATTTCAAATATTTCAGCCACATGGGCCCTGGGTTTGTGTTGGACACCTTGAACTGGTGTAAATTAAGTTTATTTATTAAATTAAGTAAATTAAGGAGACAGAAAAATATTTTATGTATTTTGAGACATAACATCAGTAAATATTACTAATACAATAACTGTTTTTAAACTTGATTTTTCAAGCTGTTAATCCAGTATTATATTTAACGTGATATTTTTTTTAGGTGCACTTGTTTTAAAATACTCCAAGACTACAGACTCCTGGACGGCCTGCGAAACAATCGCGTACGTTGGCGAAGTGCTAAAAATGGACGTCGAAGGAAAACAGAGACAAGCCTTCAGAGTTCAGTATCTACATCAGGAACTACTGCTGGGAAGGTTAGAACCAGAATCAGGTCAGTCTGTATAACAGGGTCAGACATAATCAGTGCTAATTTGTTTCCTTGTCCCACACTCCACAGTTATGTAGGAAAGGAGTATTTGAAAGAAAAGAAAATCGACGCACACCTGGGCGACGTGGAACGGCAGATGACGGCTCAGTTTTATGTCATGGAGTTCAACAAGCGCCTTTATGAAAACAACATCACCACGCAGTTCTTTTACCTTCCTTCTGAGATACTGCTGGTAACATTCCCGATCGCTGTTTATATTTATTCCTGCCTGTCTATCGGTGTTTCCATTTATTTATCCACATAGCCAGCAAGCCACATAGCCATCCAGCCATACATCCGGATATATCGCTAGTCATCCTAGCCTGTCTGTACCAACCCCAGAATACCTGGAGAACAGAAACAATAGCTTATTTATTCGATTCAATTCAAGTTTATTTGCGCTTTTTTACAGTTGACATTGTCTCAAAGCAGCTTTACAGAACATAAACATAGAACAAATATAAAGAATAATATAAAGATTAATGGAATGCAAAATTCAAGATTAATATTAGATCTATTTAGTTCACAATGTGTATGTATTTATCCCCAATGAGCTGAGGTTACTCAGGCAGCAGTGGTGAGGAAAAACTCCCTTAGGTGATAAAGGTAGAAACCTTGAGGGTGGAGGGTGTGATTATAAAAATACAGTCAAGCAAATGTTGTATTGGTGTAAGGATAACTCAGACATGGGCAAACTACGGCCCGCGGGCCATATACGGATCGTTGGGCTTTTTAATCCGGCCTGCTGAACTTGTCCACGTTATATTATTAAATTAAATTTTATTATAAGACACCACAAACGTTTTACCTAGCTGTAATTCCCATCTTTCCCCAGCAGATGTCCCACCTGAAGACATTGACCCTTAAGTGTGATGCATAACGGTTACTCTCTACTTAATTTTGGCGCTTTGCACTTTCAGCCCTTCAGTAAAAATGAGCGGACCGAAGAAAAGAAAAATAGACAGAGATTGCCGAGTGTTCAATAAAGAGTGGACAACAAAATATTTTTCACTGAAGTCCATTCAACAGCTGTATGTCAAGAAACTGTAGCAGTTTTTAAAGAATACGTCAGATGTCAATTCGCCACAAAACATGCTAACTACGCTAGTAAACAGTCTCGCCAGGAACGGGTGTCCACAGCTCAGAGATTGACAACTAATTTACAGACTCAGCAAAACCTTTTTCACAGACAAACTGCAAATCAAAAGTCAAGTACTGAGGCGAGTTTTTTGCTGGCATTCAAATTAGCAAAGGCCAGTAAGCCTTTCTCCAAAGGCGTATTTTTAAAACTTTTATGCTTCACTTAACGAAGCCACGTTTCCAAACCTCCGGAGGATGGCAAAGAAGATGCTGAAGTTGTTTGGCTCAACCTATGTGTGTGAACAGACATTCAGCGTCATGAATATCAACAAAGCCCGTCACAGATCCAAGTTAACTGACCAACACCTCGGATCTATCTTGAGAATTGCCACAACAAATATAAAGCCAGACACTGATGCACTTGCAAAAAAAGGAGACCAACAACACTGTTCCCACTGAAACTGAATGGGAGTTTATTACTACGTTATTAAATTAATAAATTTGTAAAACAATTTTTACAATAAACTAAGCACAATGGTGTTTTGCTGCCTGTTAAAGGCCAAATCTTATCATGTAATGGTTTTTACATTTAATTTCTATTAGTTCACACAAACACACCAATCTCCTATTCTGGCCCGGCCCTTCTGTCAAATTTTAGAAACCATTGTGGTCCGCGAGTCAAAAGGTTTGCCCACCCCAGGTCTAACTGGAGCTGGTAGATCTCTAGATGCCTCGCTGAGTCGGCCTCATCTCAGTGGAGGTCCAAAAAATTTATCCATTTATGCTTCCCATAATTATTTCATAGCAATCAAATGGAAACTGAAAAGGTTGCCTTGAGAACTTGTTTCTCTCAAAATGATAGACATCCCTAAAGAGTATTATTAAGAAATGCAGGCAGACGCAATGAACGTTGAACATTTATCCACCAGCAACAAAATCACTGTAGTGCATCAGAGGCACTTTGTAAAAACTGACGGATTTGTGTGTCTGATCCTTAACGAATACAAGTGAATATGCCTACTTAATCCTTAATGATAATGGCTGCACTGTTTTAGCTCTGTCGATTCTTTGTGTTTCAGCTCCTGGAATCCGACACCATCTTGGCCTGTATATCAGTAGAACCATACATGCTGGGGGAATTCGTGAAACTCACCAACAACACCACAAAAATCAACAACCAACATTCAACCACAGATTATGGCATCGCTTTTGGACATTTTACATACGAGTTCTCCAACAGCCAGGAGGTGGTGGTAGACCTGCAAGGTACGGGAGAAAAAGGCAACACTAATGCTTTAAAATGCATTTTTATTTACGATACGATTGTGTTGCCCTTGTAAATTGACACCCAATCTGTGTGTGTAAAACAAGCTCAAATTACAAAGTCTACACATTTGTGTGTTTGTCAGGCTGGATGACGGCAAATGGGAAAGGACTGATGTATCTTACAGATCCCCAGATCCATACAATCAGGAAACCCAAATCTGTCAATAACTTCCATTACAATGGAATAAGGAAGTTCCTAGAGGATCAGCACGGAAAGCATTGCAACTCCATCTGTACAAGGGCTGCCCTACACACACTCCCACTACAGATAGACAGATAGACACTTACCCCAAGTATGCAAAGGGCACAAGTACCTCATTTAAGAAACATTCGCTTTAGTGGTGAATCAACTGTTTAAGGCTCTGGGTTGTTGTTTGGTAGAGGTTTGGTAGAGGTCTTCACGGGTCCACTTAGATCCGAAAACCTGAGGTCCGACCAGGTCTCGGGTAATTTAAAATGAATGTGTTTTTACCGAACGGACCCGAGAAGACCCGAACTACTGTATCTCGTGTGTGTGCATCGACTCCAGTCCTTTTGACCTGTCAATCAATTTTGAATCCACACTGTAGCGGTTACTTTAGTGTAGAGTTATGCAACATTCAGGTCCAGTCGGGTTAAAAAAAATTGCCAACGGGTCGGACTCGGGTCTAATTTTTTTCGGGTCTGTCTTGGGTCGGGTCTTTCTTTAAATAAATAAATAAATAATTATGCACATCAGGTTCGGGTAAAAAGTGATTCGGGTCACTTCGGGTCGGGTACATTTCTTTAGACCTGAGAAGACCTCTAGTTCAAGTCCCAGCACAGGCCCCTTCAGCAAGGCCCTCAACCCTCCCTGCTCCAGGGGCGCTGTATCATATCTGCCCCTGCACTCTGACCCAAACCTCCTCAGTTGGGGTATGTGAAGAAAAGAATTCCACTGTGCTGTAAATGTATATGTGGCAATAATAAAGGCTTCTATGCCCCGTTCTATATAATTTTTTGCAATTTTTTTTATAATTTCCGTTTTAATGTCCATGTTATGTCGAATTGTCCATGATTTTAAGACATTTAAATAAACAATGTGTATAGCCTAGTAAAGATTTTAGGTGTGTGGTTTTGGGTGTGCGTTGATATTCTTGTTGCACGGGATCACATTTAAGCAGGTCACGAGTGGTTTTAACACCTGCTGAACAATTTTCTCTAGAGATTATCTGTCATCTTGTGAGAGGGAGGAGAAAATGTGCAGCGTTACGTTCGTTGTTTTAGTTTTGTTGTCTAACTTAAAATTATTAGTCATGATAAAAATTCTAATTAGTTATGTGCATATAGAACTAAATAAACACGATTAATCAAGTAAACCATATTAGACTACTGTAAGTGGTTGACCATGTATGATGTAATAACTCTCCAGTGCACGCGCACGGATCAGATGACAACGACGTCATTAGGTCATGGGAGCTGTGTAAGCATGACTCAGGAAACCTGCAAACAATCTTCCTGTGTTTGTCAGACATTTGGTAAAATATTGCACAACATTGGCATAAAGGATAAACTCAAAAGAAATAAACACATCTGATTCAAAGATAAGGCCGTGTTACCCAAGAACGTGTTATTACACAGTGTCATACAGCAACCTTCACGCGGAGAACGATTACAATTCCGAATGAAAAAGAGGAAGTAAGAGTGTTTTACAGTGTGGTGGTGTTAGCAATGCACTATATAAGGCATGAGGGAGCATAACTCAGACAAGTGAAAACACTGAAGTGAAAAGACATGCAGCTGTGGTTGTATTGCACTCTGTTGGTGTTTGCGGCAGGAGGCTGCTTGGCACAGAGACCTCGTCCTTGCAGTAAGTATAGGACGTCAGTGTTTGTACTAGAGATCGTTCAAGATTCTGTAAAATAAAATTGTCTTTATATACACTTATTCGAATACTTTACATCTTATATAACCCGTGTTGCACGCACACCTCTAGGGTTTACATTTTTTTAAAACAAGAAAGTATTATACGAGGTTGTAACATAAAATACAAACAAATTAAAACTGTCAAGAAAGATTATCGTAACTCACATAACCACTCTTTACAACCGTGGTGAGCGGAAAAGCATCTCCAGAATGCATACATAGTATTACGGTCGTAGATCTGGGACAGGCTGACCTAACCATAAAATTCTGATTGGATGATTGCATTACAATTAAGCTCTTTTTCCAATTTTTAAATGGTCCTAGTTAGACAGATAGTGCTTTAGTATTTGTGATAAGATCTTATGTGTTTCTTATATTGAAAAAAATCTGAAAGGGCATTGAATGGACAAAAAAATTATACATATATATTACAAATCTTACACACACATGGGTTTAAATCAAAAAGCAGGACATGGCAGTCACTTGAACTTGTTTTAGAAGATTGACCATAATGTGCTGTTAAAGTAAACTGTGATAAAAATTCATTATGAAAAGTAATTTAATATCAGTACCTGCCTTTGCCTATACATTATCTAATCACTATCAGAAAACACAAACTATAGAAATACAGTGCGGTGCATTTGGATTGAAATAAATATGTCCATGGTTAATTATTTACAGGAAGTCCACCTCTACTTGAAGGAAGCTTTAGCGTGGTAAGTGTGAAACGTTTTCTATTCCGTCAGCATCAATTCTCAATATCCTTACCAGACAATCATATGGAGATTTTGTAGTACAATCACGTGCCAATTATTTTGTATCAGAATTTCCAAATGATTTATATTTATACCAGAATTGATTACTAAGCATCTGGAAAAGCATGTAAATGTTGTATCTTTAATAATGATAAGGTAAGGTAAGGTAAAGTTTTATTGTCCCCAGTAGGGAAATTTGTCTTGGGCCATCACCCATGCTGCAAACATACAGTACACACATTAGACAGATACAATTCACAAACTATTGAATACATAAAATAGCACCTATGTCCTTCCCCTATTTAACAACTTCACAGACAGTTTTTAAATCTATTTAGTCTGCAGCGAGGAACTCTGAACCTCCTGCCAGAAGGCAACAACTCATACTCCGTATTCAAAACATGGGAAAAATCACAGACGATCCTCTCAGCGTGTCTTACAGTGACATGTTCATACATACAGTAGTTTGCAATGGTGTCAATTCTTTCACTCCTATAATTTTCCAAGCAGTGTGTATCATTCGTATCAGCTTTGATCTCGACTACACAGATAGATTCCCAAACCATACTGTGATACAGTATCTGAATAAACTCTCAATCACTGCCTGGTAAAAGATTACCATAAATTTTTGATCAACCCCATGGACTCTCAGACGACGTAAAAAATAAAGCAAAATCACTTTAGGAAGAAACTAAACAAATGTGACCAAAATATCAACAATCTTCTTATCAAATCATTAAAACCCTCATATTACTAAAATGACAGGTATTGCACTTAGCATCAGCTGCTAACTTCTGTGCAAAGTGTCACAACTTGTCAATTCATACCAGAGAAAACTTTAGTGGACTTCAGAAAATTCACTATTCAAGGCTACAGTAGCACCTGCAAGTGATCAAGAACATCTCTTATAGTCTACATTCATTCACGATCACAGTAGTTTTTTCACTAATCATTTTACTTTTACTAAATCTTCACGTCGATCTTTCGTCTTCTCAGGTAACTCAAAATGGAGCTTACAGCGCATATGGGAAGTACGCCTATGATGCGTTTTTCCAGCGCATCCGCCTTGGAGAGCTTATTAATACCAATAATAAAACACTTATTAAGGATGTTCTGCTGCTCTTTCAAGAGGTAAGACACACACAGAGAAACCAAACCGAGGAACCTTCACACATCATCAATATATTTTATAACATTAGTTGTCAGGATTTAAATGATGGAGAAAAACAATGAAACAATTTCATATTTTTCATACATGGGTCATGTTCTTCCTCTCTGAACAGTCTGGATTCTGTTTGTTTTGATAAGAGCATATCTTACAATGATTAAATGTATAATAATTTCTGTATAATCATTTCTAATCAAAGAAATACATTACACACAATTAGAAAATGTAGTTTACATTGCATAAGGTCTAATGAGTAACAGTTAATTAATAGAATCAGCATAATTATATCAGAATGATCCCAAGAGGTCCATGTAGCATATTACATGCAACGTTGATTATATATCAGTCAGCAATCACATGGCACATGGAGACAGAAACCAAATTAAGGAACAAACACACATCCAGATATTGTGTAATGTTAATTTTAAAGAACATAATTATTTAACAGGAACCTTTTTAATTTCTGAAAAAGTCACTTGGGTCATCTCACTTCCTCTCTGAACAATCTGGTTCCTGTTAAATTTATCCATCAACACTAACAATGATCAACAATATAGTATAAAGAAAAGGAGCAGCAGCTGATCTGCTTTCTTGACCTCTCTTGGTTTAAGTAGTTTGCTAGGTTCCTCAACTAGCTAGCTTGCTAGTTCATGTTAATTTGTTAACATTATTCTGATATGATAAATGGATGCCACTCAAGCTAATGTTTCAAGTCAAGAAGCTTATATTTGTTGTCATTTCAAATATATATATATATATATATATATATATATATATATATATATATATATATATATATATATATATATATATATAGCTGTTGCAGTACAGTGAAACTTGTTTATCTTGTTTAATCAGCATGTGATGTACCTGATCGACCACAAAAACAAGACGTGCCAAAAGCAGAAGCTGACGTCCCAGTTCCACCCGATGAAGATCCCTTGCAACTCTACTTTTCTTGGGCAGGTGGTGATAGGAAGTCTCTCTGCACCTGGAGAAGGTCTGCTTGTCAATTCATGGACTAAAGAGACACCCGAGGACCAAGGTACAGACACCAAAGCATGATGTCTGAAAAAATTCTACTGCCATTCTTTAAATTTTTACGCATAAGTATCTATGTGTTTCCTCATATTCAATTGCTTTAAAAAGTTAGCTAGGGCATGTGCAGTATTGTCTAACCTTGATTGTGATCAACAACCAACATTCTGACTAACGGTAAAATGTTTAGTTTTGAATTTAGATATAAATATTAAAGGAAACTGTAATTTTCTCCGTTTTGATACTCACACTAATATCAGACGTTTCTTTTTCTTACCTCTAGGCCAGTACGTCCTGACGTTTACAGAGTTTGGCTGCCTTCCTGTCACTGTCCTGTTCAACAGCCCTAAGACTGGATGGGTTGTGACCAAGTAAGTATATGAGTGTGTGTGTGTGTGTGTGTGAGAGAGAGAACATGGATACATGTTGTGTGTGTGTATATAGAAAGCCAGGATTTAATTGATATGTTAATATTAAAGGATTTAAAGTATTAAAGGTTTAATTGTGTTTAATTGTTCAATTGTTTATGACCAAATTAGGAGAAACAAATACTGTCTTATCTGATTGTTTTTATTCCCCCCCCAGTTATTTTAACAACATTCGTGGGATCAAGGATCCAGCCCTGTTCATTCCTCCACCTTTCTGCAAGAATGCTTCACTGGAAACAGAAACCGAAGGAAATTTCTTCAGTGCTTTCTTCTGAGTCGATACTACTGCTTTATATGACCCCTATGTAACATCACTGAACATTAATCTACTTAAATAAAGAGTTCAGCAAATTGAAATGTGTACAATATGCTGAGTTGTAAAAAAAAAAGGTAATGAAATGATCTATTTCACTATCTAACTAAATTAATACATCTTCCAAATCCTAATTAATCCAGGTGGCACTTTATCATAGGGCGAGTCAATGATTTATCAGGGGCTTTTCTAGTAGTTTCAGAAGGAACTTTATAAGATCTCATGTACCAATGCTGTACACACACATCATTTCTTTGTGCTCTGATCGGTTAAAATCTTTGGAAATGATTGAAAATGAAATTTAAATAATGAACGTTAAGTGACTGGATATAGCGCTGTATATAAAAAGAGGTTGTAGCTCTGTAGTTAAAGTGTTGGACTACTGATTGAAATGCTATGAGTTCAACTCCCAGGATCTCCAAGCTGCCACTGCAGGGCCCTTGAACAAGGCCCTGTACGCTCATCTGCTTAATTTTATAAATAAGTCGCTCTGGATAAGAATCTGCCAAAGTCTGTATTATTAATCACAATATAAACAAAATCAAAAATGTGAAAATCACAGAAATAGTCGATACACATTTGGAATTCTGCGTATAACAGAAATGCCCTTATAGATTTTTTTTTTTTTAACTTTTATTTAAGTTCAAATGCAAAAGTCATTAAATATTACATGACATGGATCATTATCCAGGGATGAAATGATGTCATATTAGTTAAAGGGTGTGAACAATCTTCCTTCTTTACCAGCAACAGACATTTAAATAAACAATAATAGAGCCAAAGACATTGTAGCATGTGTTAGTGAGAGCGCTGCGTTCGTTACATCCCATAATGATCTGGCAGATTTCTTGTCTTAATAATTGACGAGCAAGAATTTAGAAAATCGCCTGGTATTGATTTGGTCCTTTCTGTGTGCTAAAGAGAAATACAAGTGAACAAATTCTTTTCTTTTTTTTAATCAGCATCTTAAACAGTTAATTTAGTGTTCCTCTTTATTTATGAAGAACTGAAAGGGAACAAAAGGAAGCAGGATGCTTGCGATTATTAATGACAAATCGGTATTCGGATAGCACTTGGCTCTGGTATTAAGATCGTATCAAAATATGTGAATACTATTCTAAAGTGAGCGAGCATTTTAAAAAGGCGTGATATTCAGAATTACTAACAGACACAAACATTTGCATAAATCTGCATATACTTTGTTTTCATGTAACTTGCATTCAGAATTACAACCATGAATAAACTACAGACCGCTTTTACCCATCTAGATTCACTTATTCGATATTTTGTCGCTTAAATCTAAACCAGATTTCATTTGTTTCTTAACGACTCATGTTAAAAATTGCATAATGATCTCTGAATACTCTGTATTCGAGGAGAAAACGACGTCCAAAGTCGTCAGAGCGGGTAAGAAGTAGGAATACTTTATAGTGGTAGTGTTTTAACAAATTTGCAATTTCATTTGACTTTGAGGTACAAATTGAAATCGTTCAAAAAAATAACGACGGAGTACAAAATGAACGGTTTGTACGAGCCGAGCCTGAACGTCCTCAGACCTTGAATAACCTGAAGCTATTGAACAGAGGTGATTCTCTTTGGTTTGGAAAGACAGAAGAAGTATGAAAGCCTGGACTGAAGTTCCTGAGAGAAAACAGGAAGTGCTGCGAAAGGGTGCCTCTGATAGGTAGAGAAGTTTTTTTTTTTCTTGACTGAGTTGTTCCAAAGAAATGAAGTGATTAGGTCATGAGGAGCTGGTGCACGTGCTGAAGCTGATGCTGCGACAGGACCAGAGAGTGGGTTTGTTCTTTACCGCGAGCACAAGGGATCATCACTTTACCTACCAGAACGGTGCCGTACTTCTTCTCCCCTTCCGCCTGGAAGACAGAAATTTACACCTAGACATCAAGTCTATTATGGAAATAATATAAGCCTGACTTAACAGATACAGATATAGATTTTTAATGTACATTCTCTACATTTTGTTTTCTGTCTGTATGGATACGTGACTAAATATAGTACGAGATTCTTTTCGCAACGATCATCAGAAGAGAACAGAACAAGTGCTGCGCTGATATACAAGTGTGTGTGGTCTCACCTTGATGAACGTGGATGAAGGGAACGTGGCGAAATCAGAGCGAACTCGAGCTCCCACCTGTTGGCTTACTACATGCTCTGATACTTCATTCTGAGATGGTGAAAGAAACAAAAACAATATAATTAATATAAGAATAAAGAAAATTGTAAGTGCAACTGAACATTATTATTATTTGTGTGTTTACCTTTAGTTTGTCTAGTGCATCACTCAGAGACTGCAGTCTAGCCGTCTGCTCTAACAGTTGAGCGCTGGCACTTACTGCGGTATGAGAGATAAACACAAAGTTAGTGTTTACACTCTCTCTCAACACAAAAAAAAAAAAAAAAAAAGACAAAAAAAAAATAAAAAAGTATGAATAAGATTAAAAAAAATAAAAAAAAAAAAAAAAAAAAAAAAAATAAAAAAATAAAAAAAATATAATAAATAAAAAAATAATTTAATATAAAAAAGAAAGAAAAAAAAAAAAAATAAATTAAAAAAATAAATAAATAGAAAAATAAAGAAATATAAAAAAATAAATAAAAAAATAACAAAATGAAAGAAATAAAAGAAAAAAAATAAAAAAAATTAAAAAAAAAATAAAAAATATAAAAAAATAAATAAATAAATAAAAAAAATAAATAAATAAAAAAATAAAAAAATAAAAAAAAAAAAAATAAATAAATAAAAAATAATCAAAATAACAAAAAATAAACATAACAAAAAATAAAACTAAAAAACTCAATCAATAAAACACTCACCCTCACACACACTCACCCTCACACACACTCACCCTCACACACACTCACCCTCACACACACTCAAACACTCACACACTCAAACACTCACACACTCAAACACTCACACACTCAAACACTCACACACTCAAACACTCACACACTCAAACACTCACACACTCAAACACTCACACACTCACACTCAAACACACACTCAAACACACACACACATACACACACACACATACACACACACACATACACACACACACACACACACACACACACACACACACACTCACCAGGTGTTTTTCCTGTGATATCCACCACTTTGACACCGGCGCTCATTTTGAGCAGGTTGCTCAGCAGCAGGTCCGTTCTCCGGTACAGAGTTCCAGAAATACCATCATTCAGTGAACCGTCCTTCATCACACCAGTCATGTTGGGCACGCTCAAAGGAGGAAGAGACGCCAGCTGAGTCTTCATCTTCTCAGCCTGGATTCATCGGTTACGGTGAACATTAAGATGACAATGACTCTCTGTTTCAGTAGTTCTTTGATAACCATTAGTCAAAAATTGTTTATTCAATCGTCCATGAGTCTAAAAATTCTTAGATTGATTTTTGTAAGATTCGACAATTTGTTTACCATTTTTCTGATTCCTATTTGATGTTAGATTTTAGGATTCTATGACAATCCTAAGTTATTAAGTCGGGGTTTTGACAATTGATTCATATGATTCCTTGAATAAAACCTATTATGCTTGTCCTGTGTTGTTCACCTTGAGTCTGTAGTTTTCATTCTTCAGGTGTTTGATTGCAAGCCTCTGAACATCCATTTGTTGCTTCAGAAGAGGAGAATCCACCACTTGCACGGTACCTGGTACACTCGCGATACCGGACACTACGCCTCCTGAGCACACAAACACTCATCACCGCTATGCAGAATTATTATAACCAATAATAATAATAAAAAAAGAAAGATTCATAATAAACATTAAGCCCAAGCGCCACAGCGTGTGTCACCTGTATTGCCCCCTGTGACAATGGAGGCGATGCCAGATGCTGGTGTTCCACGCAGCCCTTCGATAGTCATCCGTGATTGGCTGTTGAGCCTCTGTTTAAGCTCTGCCTTCTCTGCCTCCAACTGGTCAATATCAGCCTGCAGTGCATCCATGGTTTCCTCAAACTCTCTGTACGTGCACACACACAAATAACTCACTTACTGTACGTTATAGATGACAAAAGACATCCACACATGCACATGTTCACACACACACACACACACACACAGAACACACTTCTCTTTTTTCTTCAGCAGTGCGTTTGTCTCGTCTAGTTTGGTCTGGATCTTCTCCACTCTTTCGTCTGCATCTTTAGTAGACGTGTCCAACTTCTTCTCCAGCAAACTCAGACGCACGTTTGCCTCACTTAACTCCTCCCCCTGAAAGAGATACGATGTGATGGGAGTCTCTCGTTCTCCATTTAAGCTATTAATCTAAGTTAGAGTCAGTTACTTGACTCAGGGTTTTGTATCTTACCTTGATCTTCAGGGACTTCTTAAGTTCTTTAATGACTGTCTCTCTGTCCTCCAGTTTAAGGCCGAGTCCTTCAGCATCTGTGATCTCGGCTCTCAGAGCAGTGGAACGCAACTCTACAGGAGGAGTCTGTAACACATGCATAAATATACACATGCAGATTAAGATTAGGGGCATGTTTTCTTCAAAGTTCTATTCACCTGTAAGGTCTACAAAAGACTCTGTATCTCACCACACGTTGCGGTTTCTCCGAATCATACTCTCCTTCTTGCATGGCAGTGGCCATCTTGTTCATGGTTGCTATGACGCCGGCGCAAGACTGGTGCAGGCACTCGCGCAGGTTCTGTCCGTGAGGGCCGTAAATCTATGCAAAGGCGCACACGCTTTGTTACGGAAATACTCGAACCTCTCGTGTCTGTTCGTTTCCAGTGTCATATGAAGAAAAGTGTGCGATTACCTGCTCCAATGCTTTAAAGATTTCATCCTGGAGCGTGTGTGCGCTGAGCCCCTCCTGCTCTGAAAGGGTAGCAATGAGCTGAGCTCCTGTTGCTGCTGTCTCCTGGAGCACTGCAACTACACAACTCAGCTGCTTCCTGCTTTCCGCCAGGGCCTCGCCCACCTGCAAACACACAAATATGAATTAAAACACACACTGATACGACTAAAGGCACTTATATCTGGATCTGTACATGTACACACACACACACACACACACACACCTGAGGAGAGTAAGAGAGTGCGGCAGGTATCCCGGGAGCATCAGTCCCAGGCATCCTCCTGCGGATTTTCTTACAGAACTGATGAATGTCTCCACAGGAAGTCTCCAGGTCCTTCAGCAGCACCATAAACTCCGCCCCTTCTTGCCCAGGTTGCAGGAAGGAACGTAGGCGCCCAAGCTCTGCCCCCATACAGTCCAGGGCACTCTGGACAAACTAAAGGGAGAAACACAGAATCCATCTTTATGGTGCTGTACTCAAGCTGTCATTTCTCTGGCGTGAAGGTGTAGCAGATGATGTTTTGACATTACAACCTACTGTATATCCAGCACGTCATACAATTTTCTCTCATTTTATACAACTGAGGAATTGATCGATTGAGGGTTAAGGTCCTTGCTTAGGTGCTCGGCAGGGGCAGCTTGGTAGACCTGGGGTTTTTAGTCCAATGCCTTAACCACTGGACGTCCCCTTATCTACCCTATACGTGTTAGTGAATGTGTGATTACAGAATGTTTAGTTCCGGTCAGTCTGTGTTTACCTTGATGTGATCTGCCAGCTGCACGGTGCAGTCTTCGGGTTGGTCGGCCAGGTGGATGCTGTACAGATGCTAGGAAAAAAATAAAAAATAATTCATGAAAGATTGAACGGTCACATCCAGTTTTCAATCAGAATTTTCTGGTAGTATATGTACCTGGTAGTATTTGATGGCCTTGGTAAGAGGCTCCACTTGCACCGTCTCATCTAGCTGATCTTTATGCAGTAGCTCGATGAGGAAGTCGAGAGAGCGCTCGTGTACGCTCATTTCAGAGTGCAGAGTCCCCATCCGCTTAAACACATCCACGCTGCACTGGTTTAGTGCCCTGAGAGCAGAAGAGAAAAAAACAGACAGGGAAAATTTGATGCATTTCTTTTTCTTTCTTTATGTAGTTTTGTTTCCCGGTGTTTGTATGTAGGTGACACGTACTGCTCGTATTTGTGCAGTGTAGCCTGTAGCATTGTGAGGGAATACACAATGCCCGAGGCGAAGCTAAGCTGCTCCCCAGCTGATCCACGTAGCCCACTGCGCTCTGTAATGTTCTCGTTTAGTTCAAACTTCTCCTCAGCCTGCTTACTGATTAACTCTGCCTGCGGAAGCACAAAGAAAATAATATTCAGATCGGCGTTTTGCTGCTCCAATGAGTGGTGAGAACATTCCTGTGCTTAATTCTCCAGTATTCCTGGTGATTATCTAGAGCCAAAGACTCCTACACTGCTGTAGTACCTTACAGATGAGTCTGGGGATGAGTAGCAGCACCAGGATGCAGTCATGATCTCCTCCGTGCCTCAAGAAGGAGTCGGGCATGAATGACGTAAGCAGTGACACTTGTCTGTTCGCCTGCTGGACCTCCATCTTACGCAGCTCCATCTCAATGGCCTACACAGGAAAACATACACAGATATAGCTGTGCAACTTTTACACTGATGAGTATAATGGATCTACAGAAGAAGAACTACCTTGGCATAAGCTTTGGTCTCAGCGAATTTGATTTTGAAGTCAAAAAGCTCAGCGGGAGGCTGCTGGAGCTGCTCGGCAGTGGCACTCTGCTGATTGGTCAGCTCTCGGTTTACTTCCTGTTTTTGAGAGGAGAAAGCGGCGAAGAGAAATTTACAGTCTAGTAGGTTAGTCACACAGCACTGATGTTCTTTCAGCTGTCTATCTATTGGTTTTGCCCCATGTCTGACCTGTAGGTGAGTAGTGAGTTCCCTGTATTTGTTGATGGTCTGCTGATAATCAGCTACAGTCTCCTGAGCTGCTTCCACTCTCTTGTTGGCTTCACGGACTCGAGCTCCTGCCAAGTCCAACTGCTCGCGCAGCTCAAGCTCCGTTTCTCGCGCATTCTCCTGCAGCTCATCGTTCATCTCATTTATTGCTTCCTGGAGAACCAAGTTTCATGGGTCAGAATAAAATCATAGGAGAGTAGAAGAAGGTCTAACATGTTTGTATTTTCATTGTTATTTTATTTTAGATCGTGTATGGCCGGTATCTCAGTTCCATTCATTCATTCATTCATTCACTACCGCTTATCCGAACTTCTCGGGTCACGGGGAGCCTGGGCCTACCTCAGGCGTCATCGGGCATCGAGGCAGGATACACCCTGGACGGAGTGCCAACCCATCACAGGGCACACACACTCTCATTCACTCACACACTACGGACAATTTTCCAGAGATGCCAATCAACCTACCATGCATGTCTTTGGACCGGGGGAGGAAACCGGAGTACCCGGAGGAAACCCCCGAGGCACGGGGAGAACATGCACACTCCACACACACAAGGCGGGGGCGGGAATCGAACCCCCAACCCTTTAGGTGTGAGGCGAACGTGCTAACCACTAAGCCACCGTGCCCCTTATCTCAGTTCCATCTGGCGGATATATTTCAATAAGTCTGTGTTAGTATCGGTACGTTGTAGTCGTCTTACCAAATCAATGACGGTCTCTCTGAGCTCTCTCACTTTCTCCTCCAGATCCAGATTTCTCTCAGTCAGAGTTTCCACCATCTCTTCTGCTCCCAGTGCGGCATCCACCTAGGACATGACAAGTTCCACGTGACCTAAACTGCATAAATGAACCCAAGTGCGTTGTTGTCTTCTTTGCAATTGAAAATACTCTTTTACAGTACACTGCTGTGCACGTTACAGACCGAGCTGGCTGTTCGTCTTTTATCTGACCTGCTCTTTAAGCTCATCGATCGTGGCCTCGGCCTGCTTCATCTCCTCTTGTAGTTTCTGCTTCTGCACTCGCAGCGTCTCAAGCTCAGAGTTCTTCTTCTCCATCTGCTTCTGCAGCTTCACGTGCTCCTGCTTCTCAGATGATGACAGGTCACGCATCCTGGGTACAAAGCCAACAAGCAGCTGTTAGACTAAAACGATCGAGCACAAGAGCCCGAAGCTTTTATGCTTATGCTTGCAGCTCTGCTAAATGTTAATACTAACTAATACCTGACCAGCGCCTCTTTCAGTCGTGCATTCTGCTCCTCCAGCTGTTTCACCTGATAACTGGAAGCCGCACCGTCGGAACCTGCGCACGAAGGAAAATAAAGACATGAGTGTCGAATCGAGTCTGAGAGTGTTTTATGGAATCGGTTTTCACACAACACTCCATTACGAGTGCTAGATCGATTTAAAAAGCACAAGTCAGAGTGTGTGTCCCACCTTTTTCTTCAATCTCATGTTTAAGGATCTCCAGGTCCATGGTTAACTCCTCCACTTTCTCCTTCAGACTCTCCACCTCTTGCTGCAGAGACTCCGCCCTTTCCTCGGCCATTTCTTTATCCAGAGTGGCCATCTCGATCGCGTCTGCCGTGTCTGCCATCTCTTCCATGTAACGGTCTTTAGCTTCATGAGCCTCACGTGCTTCCTGCACACGTTACACGCAACGTTAGAAAACAAAGCAAGCAACAGTGTAAATTTAATGTGTGTGTGTATATATATTTAATATTATTTAATAATATATATATGTGTGTGTGTGTGTGTGTGTGTGTGTGTGTGTGTGTGTGTGTGTGTGTGTGTGCACGCCGGACCTTCTTGGCTTCTTTGAGTTGTTTCTGCAGCTCGTTCTGCTGCTCCTGCATTTTGCTCTTCCACTCCTGCAGCTGCTCCAGCTGGATTTTGTGCTTCTCGAGTTCCTTCAGCTTTGCTTTGTCCTCTGTCCGCTTCATACGGAGCGTCTCCAACTTCTCCTCCAAATCCTTCACCTGACCACGCAGAGCTTCCTCCTCCTGAGACGGACAGAGAATCGGACGACTCGTCAGACTTTAACTCACAAATATAAAGACCGTGTTTTTAAAAGAACCGACTTGCAAATTAAAATGAACGTGTATAAGAGTAAAAGAAGACAGAATGAAAGAAATTATTATCATTATAGTATTTATTTATTTCAGTCTCACTTTGCTGGAGATAGATGGAGCAGGGCTGCTGGGCAGCTCACTAGAGGTCCTGCTGGGCTGTGGCATCATGGGAGCCCCCAGTGCAGTCTGGGAAGGAGCGGCCTGGTCGCTCTCCACCAAGACTGATCCTGATAGATCAGATCCAGCAACAGAGGGACGGCCAGTCTGTACAAATAGGAGAAAACGAGACAGAAGGATAGGGAGTGAAAGAGGGATAGAGACAGAGAGAGAGACAAGCAATAAAAAGAGAGGGAGTAAATATATGCTTGTGCCGCATTTCATTAGGAAAAAAAACAAAAAATATCATTTTTCTACTCAGTATACAAGCAGTTTAAACCCACGTCCATGAGATATCAGTCCTCTGTGTTTATTACAGGATGAAGTCCATAGTGCAGAGAGAGAAAAAAACAGAGGAAAACCCAAATATTCCATGTGAAGAGACTGACTTTTCCTGAGAAGTCAGATTCACCGACCGTGCTCAACAAGATGAAGCTCAGTCATGAGAGGGGACGCTGGGATTTAAATGATTTCCTGAACATTTAGAAACTAGTCTTTTTTGCAGCACCTCCAGGACTGGGCTGTACCACCACAATGAGGGTGATATAGAGCTTTGGGACATACCATTACAAGGGAGGGGAGGGAGCTGGAGTAGGAGAGTCGTCCCAGAGTATTCCACTGTACGTGAATACAGAGCGAATATATTAGCTTGTACACTCGGAGTGTTTATAATCTACACAGACCGGTTAACTTTGAGTGAGTGTGTGACTGCGCTAACAGTGACCACGGTGAAAGACGTGCGTTTGTGAATTACTGCAGAAACGACATTTCCCAGAATCCCTTGCTTGTTCATGCTCACCTTGGCGCTACGGCGCACGACGGCCTGGAGGAAACGACATCGGGGGGGAAGAGAGAGAAGTAGGAGGGGTAGGGGTGAGATTGAGAGAGAGAGAGAGAGAGAGAGAGAGAGAGAGGTCAGGATGATAGAGAAAAAAGAAAGAACGGGGAGAGAGAGAGAGAGAGAGAGAGAGAGAGAGAGAGAGAGAAATAGGAGGGGGAAAGTAGGAAGGGAAAGAGAAGTTAGGATGATGAAGAAAAAAAGAAAGGAGAGACAGAGCAAGAGAGAGAGAGATGGGAGGGGGGAAAAGGAAGGAAGGAGAGGTTAAGATGATGAAAGGAGAGAGAGAGAGCGCAAGAGAGAGAAATGAGAGGGGAAAAGAAGGATGGAAAGGAGAGAGGTTAGGATGATGAAGGAAAAAAGAAAGGAAAGAGTGAGAGAGAGAAAGAAATGAAAGATGCCAGGATGATGAAAGAAAGGACAAATGAAAAAGAGTTGAGAGGGATTTCAAAAAGCAGAAACACACAGAAATGAGCATCAACTGCATTCTCAGAAACGATCAACATGATCATCAGCACTATAAATATTCTCTGTAGCCTACATCTGAGTTTTATTTATTTATTTATTTATTTATTTATCAATCAATCATCAACAATATTGTGTAACATCCCAGTGAAAAAAAATGGGTTCTGACCAAATGTCATCAATCCACAGGGTGATGAGTGTGTCGCTGTAATGAAAACACGACTGTGAATGTAACAAGACCCAATGTGACTGGACAGGAAGAAAGAAAAAAAAAAAAAAGAGAGAGAGAGAAATAAAAAAGACAATGCATGAGAGTCATGGATTCATTCCATGGTGACGAAGCCAAGTGAGATGACACCAAAACACCGGTGAACACGAAACACTTAAAACATCTGTACCTTCTTTGTAGTTGGAGTCTTTAACGTCATGTTAGCAAATAAACACACACATAAATACAAGAGAGAGCAGATCTTCTGTCAGTGTACGTGCTAATAAATAAACAGAAGGGAGACGAACCAGAGAGAAAAATACACCAGACAACGTGTTTTAATAAATAACGCTGAAAGGCAAAACAGATCAAACTCAATAGACCTTTTCTACCGATGGTGATCCGAAGGAGGTTCTGTTCGTCTTATAAAGACCTTTTAAAGCTGAACGATTGATCGCATGATAAAACATCTGAAACATGAAGAATTCATTCTTTTTCATTACAGCTAGTTCAGTCAAACCACTGAAGGGATTAAATAAAGGAAACAAACCTGTCTGCTTCCTTTTCCAGGTGTTTCTGCAATTTCCGAAACAGCTGGGGGGAAAAACAACAACACAAATTTAATATCATATTATAATAAAATGATTTTATTATATATATATATATATATATATATATATATATATATATATATATATATATATATATATATATATATATATTTTTTAAGGATCAGGGATATATATATATTTTAATTATATATATATATATATATATATATATATATATATATATATTTTTTTTTTTTTAAGGATCAGGGATATATATATATATATATATATATATATATATATATAATTAAAAATTATTTGTAACTTTTTTATAAAAGTATTCTTGTGTTATGGTGAACACAGCGCCTCCACCTGGCCATTCTCCTAAATACAACAGAAATGGCCCAATCATTCCTTTCACTCTGATAGTCTTAATTCTATTCATGCTGATATTTCTTTACGTTTCTATTTGTGCCACTGTCCTTAAAACTGTCAGAGTCAGAAGCAGAGGTCGTACCTTTCCGAGGCACTTTGGCGATGCCTGACTCGGGCGTGTCAGGTGAAGTAGCTGAGCTTCCTCCGTCTTCAATCAGCTGGATCTGAGGACACGGACATACGAAAGAGACTATGATAAAATCACTGAGCGTTTTGATATTTTACATCATCATTTATACCCAACAGTTATGTAGAGCCATTTACAGCTCTCTCTCTCTCTCTCTCTCTCTCTCTCTCTCTCTGTGTGTGTTCTGACCTGAGACTGGCGGACGAATATCCCATGATTCTCCTTGCAGGTGAAGTAGGCCTTGCCCTGCACAGTGCCATCGTTTTTGCCCTTTGGCTCGTCCAGGATGACGCCGACCCATTTCCCTGAGGCGAAGAGTGTTGCACCAACGTATGCCACAGTGCCACGCTGTCCTTTACCAATCACCTCCACCAGAGAGCCCACCTTCACTGGCTTCCCTCCATCTGAACTCATCCTCGCTATCACTCCACTTGACAGCTGGTGAGGAGGGAGAGAGGGAGAAGGAGGGAGAGGCCTTAGTGGCATAGAAAGAAATTAAAACAAAACTGTGTGTGTGTGTGTGTGTGTGTGTGTGTGTGTGTGTATGTGTGTGAGTGTGTGTGTGTGTGTGTGTATGTGTGTGAGTGTGTAAGTATGTGTGTGTGTGTGTGTAAGTATGTGTGTGTGTGTGTGTAAGTATGTGTGTGTGTGTGTGTGTGTGTGTGTGTGAGTGTGTAAGTATGTGTGTGTGTATGTGTGTGTGTGTGTGTGTAAGTATGTGTGTGTGTGTGTGTGTGTGTGTGTGTGTGTGTGTGTGTGTGTGTGAGTGAGAGAGTGTGTGCGTGTGTCCCTCCAGGGCTAAACGTCTTCTGCACATCACATGTCTTTAGTACATGACCAGGCTGTTTCCTTTCTTTTTTACATCAGACTGAGAAACAGATGAACATAAAATATTTGTATATCAAACACAAAATTTATTCTAAACTATACGGCAATGGAGGGGATTTACAGCGAAGACGGAACAGCTCAAGGCTCGCGTTACGGTGAGGCTATAAAAATACATCAAATCTGTTTATAGTTGTGGGTAAAGAGCAGGTCGACACAGTGATACAGAATTAGTGTAAAAAAATGAATCGTCTCTAAATCCATTAGAGTAAAGAGAAGTATTTATACCCTGTTCACTCACCCTGGGTGTACACGAGCTTCTCCTTGCCATAGACATCCTGCTGTGTGTCTTTAGAACGTAATGTGGGTTTATAAAAGTCTTAAATAAGAGCTCAGCAAACAGGGAGGAGTGAGCAGGACTCTCTCACCACAGGACAATCAAAGGGGGACGGATTCATTATTATTATTATTATTATTATTATTATGACTGCAGTTTTTTTCAGTCGCTAACAAGCGTTTGTCCAAACAGTTGTCACATTTTTAACACAATTAGCACAGCATCGGTCTTTTGTGGCCATACCATTCACACATTTCATGTCATTTTCACACAATATGCAAACAGTGAACACATTTCCACAATGCTTACATTTTCTTAACAGACAAGCTATACTGTAGCTCCCAACAAAATTATAGATTGTATTTGTAGTATTCACGAATGTTAACACACAACATCCCACAATAGTAAAAAACAATATTCCAAACCTTAGATACAATATAAAAACCTCTGCTTCTGCAATGATATCAGTTCAAAAACAATATATCTCTCAGCTGATAATAAACAAACAATTGAATAATTGACACACAGCTGATTTATGTTGGGTGAATTGGGCCAACCACAGCTGAGCACAGTCTGGCTTAGACTCAGTGGCAGGGGTTCATTTTTTTCTATTACTATAAAATGAGGACTTTGAGGAGAGATGCTTTTGGAAACAGAAACAGGAAAAAAAAACACTGTAATGTCTGGACGTGGAAGAGGAAGAGCAAGGGGCCCAGGGAGAAGACCAGCTCCAGTGAGAGATGCAGGGCCAGGGAGAGGTGCAGGAGGAGGTGCAGTAGGAGGTGCAGTGGGAGATGCAGTGGGAGGTGCAGTGGGAGGTGCAGTGGGAGGTGCAGTGAGAGGTGCAGTGGGGGGTGCAGTGAGAGGTGCAGTGAGAGGTGCAGTGAGAGGTGCAGTGAGAGGTGCAGGGGGAGGTGTAGGGGGAGGTGCAGTGGGAGGTGCAGGGGGAGGAAGAGGAGCAGGCCCAAGGAGAGGGCAAGGTAGAGGTGTAAGAATGTGTGGTGGTGGCATTCCAAGGGCTGCAAGAACAGTAGTCAGTGATGAAATTCGTGCCACTATCATTGACCATGTAATCAACACGGTCTCTCACTAAGAGAGGCTGGTGAAAGACTGCAACCCAATTTGAGGCGGTCAACGGTTGCCTCCATTATTCGCATCTTTCAACAAACCAACAGGTAAGTATTGCGTTTACATTTACAGCATTTGGCAGACGCCCTTATCCAGAGCGACATACAGAAGTGCTTAAATCTCTAGCATTGAATACATTAATGCTGGTTCACTAGGTTACATACTTAAGATACCATGAGTTTAAAACATTTGTTCAAAGTTACAATGAAAAAGTGTCAAAGGGGTTTTTTTTTTAATGCAAAAGATAAGGAAATAAGTGCTAGTTGAAGTGTTTCCTGAATAAGCCGCTTGAAAATAGCCAGTGACTCAGCTGTCCGGACCTCAAGGGGAAGTTCATTCCACCACCTTGGTGCCAGAACAGAGAAGAGTCTAGTAGTATACTTGCCTCTTACCCTGAGAGATGGTGGGACCAGTCGAGCAGTGCTGGTAGATCGGAGGTTGCGGGGTGCAGTGCGAGGAATGATGAGGGCTTTGAGGTAAAAGGGAGCTGGTTTGTTTTTGGCTTTGTAGGCCAGCATCAGTGTTTTGAATCGGATGCGTGCAGCTACCGGAAGCCAGTGGAGGGATCGCAGCAGCGGGGTGGTATGAGAGAACTTTGGCAGGTTGAAAACAAGCCAGGCAGCTGCATTTTGGATCATTTGCAGAGGATGGATTGTGTTCATAGGTAGACCTGCCATCAGCGCATTGCAGTAATCCAGTCTAGAAATGACACGAGACTGAACAAGTACCTGAGCAGTCTGTGTGGACAAAAATGGCCGAATCCTTCTAATGTTGTAGAGAAGAAACCGACATGAGCGAGTCACATTAGCAACATGAGAGGAAAAGGACAGTTGCTTGTCCATGGTTACCCCAAGGTTGCGAGCTGTGGCTGAAGGGGAGATCAGATCGTTGTGCAAAGATATAGCAAGATCATGACCTGGGGATAAATCACCTGGGATGAACAGCAGGTCAGTTTTGCTAGGATTGAGCTTATACATGGATTGTTATATTCTCACTTGACATGTCAATAAGGTCATACAGTAATGCATATGTTGATTTTTTCACCTCCAAAGAATGCAACATCTTCCACCCTCTGGGGGAAGAGGAAAGCTCCTCAGTAATGATCAAGAGCTTGCCATTGTAGAAACGGTCGTTGCAAATAATGCAATAAAACTGCATGAAATTAAAACTACAATTGTGGAGGACCATGAGATATTTGGCAATATAGAAAGCATCAGCCTCACAACCATTACATGGACATTGTCCAAACACAGAGCGCAGATGAAGCAGCTCTACACTGTTCCCTTTGAGAGGAACAGTGAGAGAGTCGAGGAGCTACGACGACAATATGTCCAGGTATAGTGTATATTCAATTCAATGTCCAGTTCTATAAGCTCTGCACTTGTACAGTAGGTAACCTACACAGTAATAGGTTACAGTACAATATGGTATACAGTAATGACATGATGCACATAAACTTTGTTTCAGACAGAATTGAAGGCCAACCAGGACTCTCATGAATTCATTTACATAGATGAGGCAGGATTCAATCTATCCAAAAGGCGTCGACGTGGACGAAATATAATTGGAAAAAGGGCCACAGTTTATGTGCCAGGACAGAGAGGGGCAAGCATTACCATGTGTGCAAGACCCGATGTCCCACTGTACAAGACCCGATGTCCCACTACACAAGACCCGATGTCCCACTACACAAGACCCGATGTCCCAACTACACAAGACCCGATGTCCCAACTACACAAGACCCGATGTCCCAACTACACAAGACCCGATGTCCCAACTACACAAGACGCGATGTCCCACTACACAAGACCCGATGTCCCACTACACAAGACCCGATGTCCCACTACACAAGACCCGATGTCCCACTACACAAGACCCGATGTCCCAACTACACAAGACCCGATGTCCCAACTACACAAGACCCGATGTCCCAACTACACAAGACCCGATGTCCCACTTCACAAGACGCGATGTCCCACTACACAAGACCCGATGTCCCACTACACAAGACCCGATGTCCCACTACACAAGACCCGATGTCCCACTACACAAGACCCGATGTCCCACTTCACAAGACCCGATGTCCCACTACACAAGACCCGATGTCCCACTACACAAGACCCGATGCTCCATTTCTTATTAGAATAGTGTTTTGTTGCTAATGCTAACGCTAATGCTAGCTTGCTAACGTTGCTAGCTTCACAATATTCACTACAGCTTTCTTAGTACGATTTGTCCACTAAAAAAAACAGTTAATTCTTCAATCCTTACCTGATAATTATGCTGAAAATCTGTTTATTCCAGGAAAGTGTGCAGTTTAAATCATTTGCTTGTTCAAGACAATAATAAAGCTCCAACTCAGAGAGGTGCCGGAAACAAACAGACGGAGACATTCTCTGTGTCAAGGCTGCGCAATAATTATGCAGGTCGCTGTGCGCCATTGTTCTTAGATATTGACATACGGCAACACGTCCGCCATATTGAAAAGGTCATTTTTTATAAATATTTACATATTTATTATTTTGCTCTATTGAGACACGCCGGTCCGCCCCTCATATTAAAATTAAATTGAATTTGAAACGTGTGATTTGTTATTGACACAAAACATTTCCAAAGAAACTAATAATTTAAAATAATTGATTAAATTTCCTCCAGGATCAATAAAGTATCTATCTATCTATCTATCTATCTATCTATCTATCTATCTATCTATCTATCTATCTAAAACTAATATGGTTGAGGTTGCATTGTCACCTCACAACTAGAGGATCCTTGGTATAACCATAAGCTCCAAGGACACTCCACTTTCTCTCACTTCTTTAAACTCCTGAAATTTGCAGATGATACTATGCGGCTGGTGCTATGGTGCAGTCAGAACAGCCTAGAGCTAAACACCCTCAAAACTGTGCAGATGATAGTGAACTTTAATAAAGACCCCTCAACACTACTCCCACTCACAATATCCAACAACTCGCTGTCATCTGTGGAGTCCTTCAAGTTTCTGGGCACTACCATTTCCCCAAGACCTGAAATGGGAATGTACTCTGCCCACTCCCCAGGACTTTTACAATACAAGAACCAGAAACCGGGCAGGGAAAATCACTACTGGCCCTTCAAACCCTGGACACAACCTCTTTCAGCTCCTCCCTTTTCTCAGGCGCTACAGAGCTTTGTTTACCAAAACTGCCAGACACAGGAACAGTTTATTTCCCCAGACAATCACCCTGATTAACAACACACCATAATTAGATTCCCTGCTTCATATCTATAAGTGCTGCATTATCAGAACTGTCAGTCATCACATCATCCGTATACGTTACACACACTAATGCTGCTGTATATTGTACAAAAAGGATAACAGGCTTATTACTCTTCAATACTAGCAACACGCTGATATGTAGTCTAAAAATAACTGGATAAATATGTATACATTTAACAGACACCTTTATCCACAGTGACTTACAATGTGGGGTTAAGGGTTACAATTGAGTGTTAAGAGCCTTGCTCAGGGGCTTGGTGAACCTGGGATTCAAACTCATGACCTTCTGGTCAATCATCCAACACCTTAACCATATCCTCACATAAATGTATTAAAGGTGATTCATGATGATTGGATTGGATTCATGGACATAGACATCGGATTGAGCCGATTACAAACTCCAAGTGTTGAAAAAAGAGTAAATAATCGGTTGTGAAAAATAACAGATTACTAATATCAGAGAAGTAGAGAATAAATAAAAAAAAACAACTATTTTTACTTTCCATAACAGGAAGCAACAATAATAAATAATATTAAATGACAATCACATAAACATACAGCCACCAAATTTTACCTCCAGAGTCACAAATAAAATAAAAATCAGTAGGTTCTCTCCAGGCAGGTCGGCACAAAATAGTGAAAAAAATATAACAGCCTATTATTCCATTCAGAAAGCTATTACACCAAGGACCTGTGTATGTACTCCATGTGTACAAAACACCCAGCAGAGGTTTTTATTATTGAAGTCCAAATGCTGTTTATTATTTAAAAAACAAAAAAACAAAAAAAAGCAAAATGTGCAAGCAGGAGCTGGTTTTAAACAACAGACCTGCGCACAGATCTGATGTCATGATTCAAGTCAATGAGCTCTTTTGGGGAATCTGCCCCCTCCAACATGGCGACGAAGCTGACGTATTTAGAGTGACTTCGCGACAGTCGCCTGTGCCGGAAATACACCGTTTGCACCATTCTCTGTGTCAAAACTTCGTACTACTTACGCAGGCATCTTGTTTAGTAAACTCAGGGGTTTTATGACATGATATTAAAACATTTTATCAGTTTAATCAGTAATTTATTTTAATCAATCAAGAAATCTTTAGATTGATCAATTCATATTTAAAAAATATTCTACGATATTTTAATATTTACCGTGACCCGAGAAGTTCGGATAAGCGGTAGAAAATGAATTAATGAATGAATTTTAATATTTTCCCTCCTCAAGACTTCAATGTTGTTTTGCACTTTTCTACATTGTCTTGATGGACAATAATTATTTTTGCAACCACTAAATCTACTTCTACTTTCCCATTAAGGGTCACCAGAGTGAATAATCTGTTCCCATCTCACTATATCCTCATCATCCTCTACTCTCACACCAATTACCTTCATGTCCTCATTTAACACATTCATATATCCCCGCTTTGTCTTTCCTCTTGACCTCTTCTTACCTTGCAGCTCCATCTCCAACATCCTTCTACCAGTATAACCACCTCCCTTCTCTGTACATGTCCGCATCTCAATCTAGTCTCTCTGGCCTTGTCTCCAAAACAGCCAACCTGATCTGTCCCTCTGATGTGCTCGTTCATAATCCTGTCCATCCTCGTCACTCCTAAAGAGAACCTCAACATCCTCATCCCTGCTACCTCCATCTCTACCTCATGTCTTTTCCTCACTGCTACAGTCTCTAACTCATACAGCAGAGCTGCTCTCACTACTGTCTTCTACACCTTTCCTATGATTCTTGCTGTCAATCTTCTGTCACACACAACACTCCTGACACTCTTCTGTGACACACACACACAACACCCCTGACACTCTTCTGTCACACACACAACACCCCTGACACTCTTCTGTCACACACACAACACTCCTGACACTCTTCTGTGTCACACACACACACACAACACCCCTGACACTTTTCTGTCACACACACAACACCCCTGACACTCTTCTGTCACACACACAACACCCCTGACACTCTTCTGTCACACACACAACACCCATGACACTCTTCTGTCACACACACAACACCCATGACACTCTTCTGTCACACACACAACACTCCTGACATTCTTCTGTCACACACACAACACTCCTGACACTCTTCTGTCATGCACAACACTCCTGACACTCTTCTGACACTCTTCTCCAGCACGTCTCACTGGTGTCATACTCCTCTCATACATACACTAAACTACTCTGACGTACTTCTCTGCCACTCCTCATACTCATACTCATACAGTACCATAGCTCCTCTCTCGGCACCCTGTCATATGTTCTCTCTAAATCCACAGTGCAGCTCATTTTGATCGTCTCTGTACTTCTGTCACTAGGTGGCAGTATGGGTGTTTTTTTTTTCTTTTTTTTTCTTTACATTCAAATAAAAATACATACACATTTGAAAACGACAGACAGCCAGACAAACAGACAGACAGCCAGACAGACAGATGCTATAAGTGTGTATTATGTACATTGTATGTACAACAATAACCAGGATAATATACAATGTAGGTACAGAGAGTATGCATAATATAGAGGTCATCAGTAGGTTTATGGTTGTGGGAAAATACTGACCATCAACATGCTGGTTCTGGTACGAAAGAAAAGATGAAATAAGAGAATTATCAATGCAATAAAATAAGAGATTTTATCAATGCAAGAGAAGTAAATAGAGTGATTGAGAATTAAAATAATATTGCACATGGTATGATATTACACGTGATATTGTACATTTTATAGATCAGTATAATTCACTTAATAATACAGTATTGATTATATTAATTAATATTACTAAGTCTACTGTTTTGTTAATTATTAAGAAGTTTTATAACACCAAAGTATGTTAATTAAATTATGCTTTAAGAAGAA
Source organism: Tachysurus fulvidraco (assembly GCF_022655615.1). Lineage (NCBI taxonomy): Eukaryota > Metazoa > Chordata > Actinopteri > Siluriformes > Bagridae > Tachysurus > Tachysurus fulvidraco. Next base: position 25,430,768 of record NC_062524.1, read on the forward strand.
TTGACCTTAAAGAGTCAATTCAATGACTCGACTCGTTTGTGAACAATACATAATTTCTGGGCATGTGTTACATGTTAATAATAGTCTTAAATTAAATCTTTTAAATCAAATGATCCATGTAACTCAATTTGACTGTTTAGTCTCTTATTTGATGTTTTCCTGAGTCAAGTTGAATTGCAGCTTCCTGTATTGGACATCTGTTAGTTTTGTTACCCTGTTTAGTGCTGTTTAGTGTGTGAGTAGAAAGAATTCGTCCACACGCCGCTCAAAATAAATAAATAAAAAAACCTGAGCACAAGTGCACCGTCTAGGTGGCTTTTTGTGTTAAATGATATTTCCCACAGGCCCACAGTAAAGTAGGCCTATTATTTTCAGTTTTTCTGAGTATATTTATTTTATCTATGATTTGAACAGAAACATGAGACACAAGGCAACCAAAACTTTAAAACCTTTGTAACTTTAGTTGTCAGTCGGAGTCTGTTGGGCCCCAGCTTTTGAATTGTGTTGGTTAAAATAAAATACCCTTCAGAACAGGTTAATCATGTGTCTCCTAAATCAGAAATTACTACAATTGTTTTGACTAAAACAAGACTAAAGTTAAAAGACTTTTAGTCGACTAAAACTTGACTAAGATACCTTGAGTTTTCTTTTGACTAAAACTAGACTAAAATGACGAGACTTTTAGGCGACTAAAACTTGACTAACAAAAAAAGATATGTGAATGACTAAATATAACTAAAACTAACAAGGACCTTTGGCACAAGACTAAGACTAAATTAAAAATAGGTGACAAAATTAACACTAGATGCAAATGAGTCCTCATATTTGTATTTTAACATCCAGGTGAATTCATGATATATTTAGCTTGCTAGAGTGTCACAGAGGAATAAAGGAAATGAAACGTTGACTGGACATGATTCCATCTCGTAAATGCTAAGAATGGAATTAAAGTTCCTGCTTCGCCCTGACCAGGAATGTTTTGGTTGGTCGTGTTCGGATCAACGTCTTTCTCTCTGTCTTAACACGTCTGGTATAAAACAGGTTTGAAGACAAAAGGAAACTCATGTTTCTAAAAGTGACACAGAATGCTTGGGCTGGACTTGATTCATCAGGTTTTGTTTAGGGTCCCACCCATATCATACTGTTATCGTTTAAGTAACCCATATAAAGATTTAAATAGCAAAGCCATAAATAGCTTATAAAGATTATATGATTGTAATAATTATACAGACATGGATTGCTCCAGGGATGTTATAAGGATACTTACAAACAAATCAAATAATGGAAAGAAACAAAGAAATAAATGAAATGAAATGTCAGTTTTGATTTTTAAATTTAATTCAAAAGAAAATGATGCTTCAGTACAATTCTAGTGTTATGAATTTGGAGTGAAGACATTGAAAATAAAGTGAAAACCAGTCACACCCTCATTCTAATTGTGTGTGAAAAAAAAAAAACCCTGAGGTTTTAAAACAGTATATAAAGAGTGTTTAAATAAAATAAATGACTGTACATCACATCCAAACATCTTTTCATAACCATGGGTGATTCAAAATAGTAAAGTCAGTGCATTTGTTAACAAATGGGGGGCGGGGCATGCTCAAGGGTACACTTAAGTCACTTAATTACCTTAAGGACTGCGGATGTACACTGTAATACCTTTTAGACAAATGTTTTAAATATACACCAGCTACACCTTGAATGCAAGGCATGCATTTCTTCTCTCTCTCTCTCTCTCTCTCTCTCTCTCTCTCTCTCTCTCTCTCTCTCTCGCTCTCTGTCAGTCTCTGAAGTGATCAGTCGTCACTCTTGCTTATCATGTACCTGTTCTCATCAGTTGTTGACATACAGGTGTGACGCACGTCGTGTCTGACCTGCTGAATATTCAATTCATATGCACATCAGATAACCACTGAATAGACAAGCATCCTTTTAGAAATTGCTTCACACATTAGCAGATAAATTTTAGTGACAAGCACATAGCTCAGAATAGAACCAGGAAGAAAGAATTATGAATATAGAATTATGTCATGCAAGGAAGTTACAAAGTGGGGAGGATGACATTCCATGTTTATTAAAGGTGCAGTTAAATACATGTAAACCAATGGGTTAGTTATGAGCACAAACAACTGTATAATCAGTGCCTAATTTAAACAGGATTAAGTACTACCAAGAAGAACCGACGGAAAGCTTAAAATGATCCTTAAAACCTCAAACAAAAAAATTAAAGGGAAATTTAAAAAGGATTTATTTCACATTTTAGAGTTGATTCCGGGTTTCCTCTTAAGGATCTCGCCCCCTATTGCAGGTTTTTCGCCTACATGACCTACCCAACAAAAAGTGGTACAGCTCCCACATACTTTGACACACAGGGATGAGCCGTCTCTTGGAAAGAAGAGATTCTCTGGTTTCAGATACAAGTGTCAGATTGATTCTAGGCCTTACTGGCACAAAGTTACAGAGGCTAGAATGGAAGTTTTGATTTCTGCCTGGGTTGTTTACCTGATAAACTGATTAATCTTATTTCTCTGGAACATATTAGGGACCAAATAACAACTGAGGGTCATAGCCACATGTCTTGGCTTTCACCAAAAAAAAATTCAAGTCAAAAGACCCAAAAATGGCTTCAATAAAAATATTTTTCTACGGACATGTCCGTCCGGTCATGTGTTTTTGTGTACTTGTTTACTGTATAACTTTGAATTAAAAGACTGCATGCTCAGTTTAAAAGGCTTAAAACACACAGAGCCTCTCTGTCTACAAGTCGGGTGTGACCTGACACCCTGAGCTGTGAGAGCATGAAAAGGTCAAGGATTGCGCAATAATTCTTGTGCGCAGCTTTTTCACGCAGATCCAGGCAGCGGAGACGGGGGATGTTGCATACCGTTGGAATCGTCTCCTTATTGGCTAAAGAGCTGTAGAGGTCCCGGCCCATTTCATTGCTATTGGAAGGAGTAATAGTCAAAGGCGGGTTCCCAAAAATGATGTCATGACATCATTGGCTTCTCAGCCGTCTATCTCTGCAATACAAGCGCCGATTGGTTCAAGTGAGGGCTTGTTTGATTCGTTAGGCCCTGGGCTATAAATATGACGTAAATTTAGAATTTTTGAAACCCCCTGTCGCTACTCGATCTGTACCAGCAACACGATCGGTTCCGCGCATGTGCGAAATGGCGTCACTTCCTGTCATCGCAGATGGCAGTTTCGGATATTAACGCTATCCTTACCGTTGTCATAGCACTTTATTTGCAAGTCTTATTATTTGCAACTCTTATTTGTCTGCCTTTCAATAGTTTACATTTACAAAAACAGGACAAAACTGATTTATTCAACTGATTTATTCATGTTCCCTCCCTCCCTCACTCACGGAAAATAAAAAAAAATAATAAAAACTGCCCTCAAAAGGGTCATGTGTGATGAATTCTCTGAGGCAAAGGATGACTTTATGTTTATTTTTCAATGTCAAGAGGACATGGAAACATTTTTGTTCTACTGCATTGATAAAAAAAGGCTTAAAGGTCAATGCAATGTACAGTGAGGGAGGGAGGGAACAAATTAATTTATGAATAAATCAGTTGAATAAATCAGTTTAGTCCTGTGTTTTTGTAAATGTAAACACACACATCTGTATTTCCCAAATTATGTGTAACATATGTAAACTATAGTTTAATTTTACTACATTTTCTCATACGTTTTATTTTGTGTCACATATTAACCTTAAAAATTTGATACATTATTTTAGTGACTGCTTAGGACAACAATACCATAAAAACAAGTTAGAGAAAGCAAACTTGCACACAAAACAGACATTAAACGAGCAATACAAATAAAGTGCTATGACAACGGTAAGGATAGCGTTAATTTCCGAAACTGCGGTCGGCCATGACAGGAAGTGACGTCATTTCGCACATGCGCGGAACCGATCGTGTTGTTGTACGGATCGAGTAGCGACACCCCCAATGAGAAGTTAGAGCCGAAAAACAAGATGGTGGCGCACTACTGTTTCCAGTTTTCGGAACACAAACGGAATATTTGCGAGGCGACCAAAGCGTTTTGGATTAAAAGGCTTACAGATTCCAGTTCCTTGGACCTGTGTGGATTTTTGTGGAATATTTGTAATATATTACCCCAGTGAAGAAAGGGAAGCGTCTAAAGGTAAGAGAAAAACTGGTCTAGCGCCACCTAGGTCAGTTTTCTCCAAAAAAAATTTCAAATAGTATGACGGCTATGAATCATATTATGCTTTGTTTGTGGGCTTAAAAAAATCTTGAGAGTATAAACTTTACTAGCTAAATAGGTTTTTTCGTGTTTTTAGAGGATTTAATGCTTTAAAGCTACAATGAGGCTTGTTTCTGGCTCATCCCCTAGTGGTCACTTTGTCTTCCGTGCCTTGCACGGCACGGCGGTCCTAAAGAGGTTGACAATTAAACTATTTTTTTTTCTGAAATATTATTCAGTCTCTGTAAGTTTACTTGTCATGTGCATAACTAATGATATGTAATTTGAAAATGAATTAATTACGAAAGATTCAAATACTGAGCAGGAGATTCCCAAATATTTAGACTGGACAAATTTAAAAACCATAAGCAAGCTGTCGCAGAGAGCTGACATACGTTTGTGGGCACATACTGTATGATATTTCTGATTCTGTTTATGACACTGATTCTGGTTATGATACTTATGTTTATTATATTGATTCTGTTTGTGATAATGATTCAAGTTATAACTTAGATTCAGTTTATTGTATTAAATCTGTTTGATACTGAATCAAGCTATGATTCTGATTCAACTTATGATTTTGATTCAGTTCTTGATTCAGATTCAATTTATGATACAGATTCTCTTTTATGATTATGATTTGTAATACTGAATCTTTATGATTTTGATTTTGTATATGATACTGAATCTTTTGTGATTCTGATTATATTTATAATACTTTTTTAATATAATATAATATGTTTTTCAACCAGATTAAATCATAACATTCCCTTCAAATTCCATAGTTTTATGGATTCGCAAATGAAAAAAAAATCCTTTTGTCCATCACCATGAGGGTGTGCTTTTAAATGAAAACCACTAATGGTTCATAAACTATGACAGTCGGGAAACTGAAACATTAAGCCGATTAAACTGGATTATTACAAATACTGGATAGTCACACCTTAAACTGGTTTGGTTAGGACATACAAGAGCAGGAGGAAAAAGCTGCCTAAAGGAGTAACGACTGTCTAAGCAGTGATTATATGAGAGAAGATAATTGACATTAAAAAAGAGCCAGTAGTATAGATTCTCATGAGTTTATTTGAAACTGATTTATGCATTTATAAATATAAAGTGCTGCATTCAATGCAAGTACAATACACCATGAATCTTATTTAAAAAAAACAGAAAATATAGAAAGACCTAGATACCCACTGCAGTAAATAAATATATATAGTGATAAGCACCTTACAAAAAAACAAAAAAAGAGGATTTTTTTGTAAAGTGCACCAGTTTATAGAACTTGCAGTATAAATAACATATTTTCTCCGTCATTGCTTTTTATATTAAAGGAACTCCAGATTAAGACACGTATTAAATCCAGTCAAACCACAATTCTGTGTTTTACAGAACAATTCATTTATGTGTTATTTCATTCATGCTTAATTAATTTAACTAAAACATAATTTAAGACATCCTCTGGGTTATATTTAATCATTTGCAGAAACCCGTAATATTTTTGAATGTATTTTAAGCCTAAGCCAAGGTGTGCATTTAATGTCACATGCATCACTAAAACTGGTTTGATAGTACAAATATACTGTACTTACTAATGTTAACTTAGATCTATCATACAAAAGTTCGACTCCAGGATTGAGTAATCCACAATCAAATACAAAGAATATGTTACAAGATGTCCATTAAAAATAATTAAAGCTACAAGTGACCAAACCATATCATTGCACATTCATACAGGTTGGCAGATTCTTATAATGCTGTTACTATTGTACTTTTTACACATACACATTATTTAAAATCTTAGCTCGGTATATTCACATGATACATTGAGGGAACAGGAGAGTCAAACTTGGTAATAGTTCTCATTCTGAGAGATGTGGTTTAGCATCAGCTGGACCGTGTGAACAGAAGCGACACAGCCACCATGAAGAATGCAATGAGCACACTGATCCTGCTGCTGACATCACCTGAATTAAATACTGTTGAAATAAAACAGAAATGACTTGTTAGAACAAAAGGCACTATGATAACAACAATACAGTATGATCAGTTGTTAAATATAAATGAAAGGTGTGTTCTCTAATGCTCAGGACCAGGACCATGATGACTTATCAGTTGGACAGTATACCGTGATACAGTGATTTATAATTTGAACTTTAAACACTGAAATAACATTTCCCCAATGTATCGAAGTTCTTCCGAGTTCTCAATGCTGATCGGTCAGAAGTCATCAAATAAATCTGACATTCCGACTAATAGGTTATTGTTTTTGAATCGGCTTACTCATGAACTTGTCTGGCGAGCGCTCCACATAATCCCCATAATTAAAAACATACATTTAGCTGCCATAATGTTAGATATAAGGATTCATGGTTAAAGAGTATGAAATGTCATGGTTTTATAAACTACAAATTGCAGTCTCTGTCTAAATTCCTGTAAAGTTATAGCATGTTAACAGTTACTCTGCTTTGTACAGGGTCATGCCACAACACCCTGTCACAGGATATTATATTATTGAATATCCCTAAGTGTTTTATTTCAAGCATGGATATTCCTTACTACATAAAATATGTATGTATTACTTACCCGTGCCATTCACTGTGATACTGGTGATAGAGATCTGAAAAGGAAGGGTGCCATTTTTGGCTGCTCGAAACATAGTTTGAGCAATTTGGGTGGTGTTGGGATTTCCAGCAGAGCTGTTAAAAGCCAAGTCCATGCTGTTTAGAATTGAATCATTATCGGCTTTAAACGTTCCGGTGCTGGTTAGACAAAGATAAAGTGAGTTAGTAAAGAGAAATGTGTGTATTGAAATTTGGTTTTATAATATGAATATGGATGGTTTATGAGGCAAAATGCTTAAAATAAACTTTTAATTACCTGTAGTTTAACATGGTTAAGAGACTGAATGAATTTGGGAAGTCTTGAGTGAAAAAAGGGTTAAGCTGCAAAGAAGTCAACAGTTGATTAACAAGGGAAACTTTTCTACAATTAAAATCGAGATTTTAAACATAAAGGTAACAAGCTATCAAGCTACATCGTCAACATTAATACAATGTAGTCATGGCTGCTCACAAATAAATTCAACAGACTTACACATAAAAAAGTTTTGTTTTATACAAGTATGTCAAGAATAATATATAAAAAATATCTGAATATAAAACAAAACTTTTTATATTCAGATATGTTTAATATATTATTCTTGACATACTTGACAGGTTTGCTATAGATACAAATGTATCTAATGTGCATTTTAGTGATTGAATCCCAAATTTGAGTGATTTATATTAGTGAAACTTACTGTGACTATTAGTCTATATCTGTATTTCTGCATTTCATGCTTGTATTTGTGAAAGCGAATAATTCTATTTCGCATTTTTACAAGTTCACAATTAAACCAAAGGGTACTAATTTCATACTTACTCCATTTTTAATCATTAATGTTCTGGTTGTGAATGAATCTGAACTAGTATTTGAGAGATCTGCTGTAAAAGTGCCATTTGTTACGAAATTCACAGTCACACCGATTGGCTGATCTGAAAAGAGAAATATAGGGTATGAATGCAAATATTTGGAAGGACAAACATGATGCAAATACAGTGTTTTAATTTGTCATTTGAGTCATTTGACATTTTTTTTTATTAGAATTCTCCCTTTACACCCTTGTTTGTTATAATAACCTCCACCCATCTGAGAATTATTATTTTATAAGGTTATACTCACTAAGGACAGTGATTGCACTGGAATTAATTAGCGCACTAAAATTACTGTTACTATCTACAGCCTCCTTCAGAACAGTTGCTGCTGCTTGTCCAGATGGGATGGGAGTTGTAGAGTTCTCGTCGAATATCAGCTCGACATCTGCATCTGTATTTTGGTCAGCACGTGTAGATCGACCTCTGCAGGAAAAAATCATTAATATTACTTTCTTGTGTTGTATAAAATTCTTTCAAACTTATTTTTAATATGCTAATTTGTCCTAACAAACTTTAATTTTGAATTTGTCTTAGGGTTAGAATAACATGAATAAATTACTATTTTAAACAGAAAAATATTACAGTTTTACTTGTACTGTATGTGAAAATTTTAGTATAGAAACGTAAATTTGAGTATAGAAACATAATTTCTTATCTACAATGTATGAAACATGTAATATGCATTTATAAAAATGTGTTGATTGTAAATTTAAAATGGGTCTCACCTGAAAGCTTTGACTCTGCAGCTACGGTACTTAGAGCCAAAGCGTTTTCTATAGATTGGATTCAACTGCAAAAAGGTGATATTTATTATTATCCTACAGTTAGAGCTTTTTATTACTGTTTCTGTTCAGTCAATAGACAAATATTTTGTAAATGTATCTCACAGAACATCTATTTTAAATCTAAATTTTGACCACAACTATGAAATGTATAGTTTTCTGTTCTGAATTATTTCATAAATTATTTCATAATATTTCAGTGGATGGTCTGACACGTACCGTTTCAGTCACCCTTTCAGCCAAAGTTTTGAATTGAGGAGTGTTTGGATCACTTAATTCTGTAGTAAAAGGAGTTGTGAGACCAACACTCAGGTCGACAGTTGGTTGTGGACGAAGTGTTACAGCTGGTGGTGTTGTTATTGGGGGGCTGGTAGTAGTTACTGTTGAAATATTTGTAGAGTTTATTGGTGCCGCTGGAGTAGTTGTTGAAATTGTTACATTACCAGTAGTAGCATTTGCTTGTGTTGTAGCTGTAGCGTTTGTAGGTGCTGGTGTTGGAGGTGCTGTCGAAACTGTTACATTACCAGTAGTAGCATTTGCTTGTGTAGCAGCTGTAGCGTTTGTAGGTGCTGGTGTAGATGCTGTCGAAACTGTTACATTACCAGTAGTAGCATTTGCTTGTGTAGTAGCTGTAGCGTTTGTAGTTACTGGTGTTGTAGGTGCTGTCGAAACTGTTACATTACCAGCAGTAGCATTTGCTTGTGTAGCAGCTGTAACGTTTGTAGTTGCTGTTGTAGATGCTGTCGAAACTGTTACATTACCAGTAGTAGCATTTGCTTGTGTTGTAGCTGTAGCGTTTGTAGTTACTGGTGTTGTAGATGCTGTCGAAACTGTTAGGTTACCAGTAGTAGCATTTGCTTGTGTAGTAGCTGTAGCATTTGTAGGTGCTGGTGTAGATGCTGTCGAAACTGTTACATTAACAGTAGTAGCATTTGCTTGTGTAGTAGCTGTAGCGTTTGTAGTTGCTGGTGTTGTAGATGCTGTCGAAACTGTTACATTACCAGTAGTAGCATTTGCTTGTGTAGTAGCTGTAGCGTTTGTAGGTGCTTCTGCTGTGGAAATTGTTACATTACCAGTAGTAGCATTTGCTTGTGTAGTAGCTGTAGCGTTTGTAGTTGCTGGTGTTGTAGATGCTGTCGAAACTGTTACATTACCAGTAGTAGCATTTGCTTGTGTTGTAGCTGTAGCGTTTGTAGGTGCTGGTGTTGTAGATGCTGTCGAAACTGTTAGATTAACAGTAGTAGCATTTGCTTGTGTAGTAGCTGTAGCGTTTGTAGGTGCTGGTGTTGTAGGTGCTGTCGAAACTGTTACATTACCAGTAGTAGCATTTGCTTGTGTTGTAGCTGTAGCGTTTGTAGGTGCTGGTGTTGTAGATGCTGTCGAAACTGTTACATTAACAGTAGTAGCATTTGCTTGTGTAGTAGCTGTAGCGTTTGTAGGTGCTGGTGTTGTAGATGCTGTCGAAACTGTTACATTACCAGTAGTAGCGTTTGCTTGTGTAGTAGCTGTAGTGTTTGTAGGTGCTGCTGTTGTAGCTGCTGTCGAAACTGTTACATTACCAGTAGTAGCATTTGCTTGTGTAGTAGCTGTAGCGTTTGTAGGTGCTGCTGTTGTAGTTGCTGTCGAAACTGTTACATTACCAGAGGTAGCAATTGCTTGTGTAGTAGCTGTAGCATTTGTAGTTGCTGGTGTTGTGTCATTTGTGCTTTGTCCAGTTACAGATCTCAGAATGATACCTATAAAATTATTATTATTATTATTATTATTATTATTATTATTATTATTATTATTATTATTATTATTATTATTCAAAATATGCAGTAAGGCATTATGGGTGAAATAATAAGAATAAGCCTAGAATAAGAACTTACTCAGTATGAACACGATTCTCAGTTCTTTTCTCGTCATCCTGAATGTTTCCCAATAACAACCTTAAATAATATTACACAAATTATCACACACTTTTCAGAAATCAAAACATTTTCAAATGTTTTACCACATTGTGTTTTCTATTGTATTACATTACACAATATTCTTTATCTGCATTCTATAGAGTTTTATACATTGGTAATCAATATCACAGACTATTAATCATTTTTAGATACCAGTTTTTTTTTCTACCAGCATTTATTGAACACTCTGACATTCACTTCTGCTAAAGTTTTAACACCTAAACCAGTCTGGGATGTTTTCACAATGCTGAAATACCTGCCTGCCTTCATGTGTAAAGATATTTCCATGAAAATATGGCAAGATATTTTTAAGATAGCTTTAAGATAACTGTTAACATTTAATATCAGGTTGAGAATGAAAAATTATGTCTTATGTTTTCCTCTGCTCTTTCACTAAAAACCTTTACTTAATTCTTTTAGGAAAATGAAAGAAAAACCTTTACTTAATTCTTTCTAGAACAGGATAGTGCCAGGTCTCAGTGGATTTCTAGAGATTACTAAATATTTTTCATCTAAACTAGCTTGAAATTTTTCTCCTTTGCAATATCTATGATCTTAGCTGACACACACACATACGGGTATATATATACATATGCATTCACAGACAATTAAATGTTTTTTTTTTTGATCTGGTTAACGGCACACATAGAATGCACCTTATATCACAACATTCAAAAGAATTAAAAGAATTTTCAATTTAGGTCTGCCTTTGCTTATTTAAAAATCTCAATCTCATTGAACAGTATCCTTATGTCTAGAATTGTATCTGATTGGTAAAACAAGAGCAAAAAAGCAAATAACATTTAAACAGATGACAAAATATTTTCTTAATATTTTCTTATCAGTCTTGTATACAAACAATTTATATCTAAAAAACTGATTATGTATTATAAGTTTGATCATTATTTCATAGATATGAATACATTATTACTTTCATCACTAATTTATAAGATATTAAGATATTAAACTCACCCAGATGATTTGTAATCTTCGTAAGTGTTCAGTTAGAGTGTTATAAAAAGTCCTCAGTTTCAGGTCAGAATCTTAGTCCCAGTATTCAGGATACTAAGACTTGTCGGTTTGTGGCTTTTATAGGCAATGAGTTGACACAATGAATAAACACTTATTTTTTTTCTCTGTGATGCTGATTGGGTGTGATTCGTGTCATTAGCTTTCACGTCGTCACACATAACTTGATGACACCTTCAGGCTTGTCTGGTATTTACATTAAACTTTGTATTCCACTGTTTACTTATACAAGTTTAGAGATGGATCATGCATCATAAGCCGTATTATCAAACCTATATAGAAGTATATTTCAATTACAAATTTTTGAAACAAAGCTGAAAATCAACATTTGATATATATCTGGGCATTCCAGATAAAGTACATCATTTTGAAGTATAAAATGTATATAAAGTAAATAAAGGTTTGAAGTACAAATAATGTATGTGGTGTTTTGTAGGCTTCTAAAATATATGCAAAAGAGGCTGTACAACAGTAATTTTAGAATCTCTTAAATTTCACTACTGTGTTTCATCACAGATTTATTGTTTGGTTCTAAAATACAGAAATCCTAAATGGCTTGGATAATGTAGCATCTTTTGTTGTATAGATAGTAACAAGAGAAAAGGTTGCCATTAGCCTAAATTTACTGCAAATATACTGTGTAAGTTATGAAAATCACACAAAATGTACTTCTGTATATGTTATATAGCCTTTCTGTATATGTTATCCGATTTCTTTAACTTCCTGGTTCACTCCACGGGGAGTTGAATGTGAAATGTGATTGAAATGTAATGTGAATGTGATTTCTAGATTTTATGTGCTGAAAAATGTTTTTACGGACATTGATGGTAAAATGAATTAATTTTCTGTTTTAGTGTGTGCTCTTTCCTTGTTTAATAAATGCGTCATCTAAGATATTTTGTTTTTTTCACACGCTGAACATTTTTTTGTTTGCATTCTGAAGTCTAAAGACGTAAGACAAGGCATCAGTTTGTTATCCATCACTGACGCATTTGTTTTCTGTTTCTTCATGTTTGTTGCTTTGAGCTAAGTGATACATGACTAATAATGAAACTTTTTCATATTAGCATCTGACTACTGACATATAAGCAAATAACTGTCAGTATAGGGAAGGTAGGTTAAATGATTTGAATTTCTTACAGAACCACATTTACCTGATTTATTTAGAATTTTTTAGAACTGATTTTTGTGTTATTTTTAAATTGAGTATATAGAACTGTTCAGGAAACACTTGTGTATATTTCTGACAGTCTCTGCATTTCCAGGAACAGAAAGAAAGGTCTGATAAGGAAGCAGTATGTGCTAGTGACTATTAGATGAATTATGTGGTAATTAAATTAGCATGCTTGATGTTTTTCCAATTATAAGAATTAAATTATGCAAATGAGAAACTGAGTGTTGTTTTTTCCCTCATCAACACATATGCAATGACAGAAAGTTGAAGCTATTTTATAAATTTTTGAAATAGCATGATGCCTATGTACAACTGACACATTTACACACAACGTCATGTTATGAGTCACAGCACATGTAATGTGCATGTTTCTATTTTTTCACATTCCTCACTGGTTTACTTAATTTTATGTTAATTAGGGCTCCTGTTTTCAGAAACGTAGTAGTAGTAGTAGTAGCCTTATTCTCACTGGTCACAGATACCAAAATTAGCCATTCAATTCAATTCAAGTTTATTTGTATAGCGCTTTTTACAATAGACATTGTCTCAAAGCAGCTTTACAGACCATAAACATAGAGCAGAAGGTAAACATAAGGAATAATAAAAGAAATAACGAATAATCAAAGAAAAAGAATTAACAGAATAAAAATTCAAGATTATTATTAGATATATACAGTATAGTTCACAATCTGTATGTATTTATCCCCCTATGAGCAAGTCTGAGGTGACTCAGGCAGCAATGGCAAGGAAAAACTCCCTTAAATTGTTAAAGGAAGAAACCTTGAGAGGAACCGGACTCAAGGGGGACCTCATCCTCATATGGGTGACACTGGGGGTGTGATTGTAATATACAGTCAAACAAATGTTGTATTGGTGTAAGGATCATGGACTTCAGATCTCCTTAGTATCACAGAGTCTAACTGGAGATGTCTCGGGATTCTTAGAGTCCGCCTCGGCTCAGTGGACGTCCAAAGGCTTCGTCCTACATAGGAAGTTGGGAGCTGGTACAATGTCTGGATGCCTCGGGATGGGTACAAAGAGAGAAGCAGTGGAGAGGGATTAACATATCTGCTGTTCATAAAAATGTACAGGTCTGATGTATTGGTGCATGATATTATACGATGTATTATGTGTACGTCTGACTAAAGAGATGTTTTTAATCTACATTTAAACTGGGAAAGTGTGTCTGAGCCCCGAACACTATTCCAAAGTTTGGGAGCTAAATAAGAAAATGCTCTACCACCTTTAGTAGACTTAGATATTCTGGGAACTACCAAAAGTCCTGAGTTTTGTGATCTCAGAGAGCGTGAAGGATTGTAACTAGGATGTGTTAGAAGACTAGTTAGATACATGGGAGCTAAACCATTAAGAGCCTTGTACGTAAGTAGCAGCAGTTTGTAATCGATTCAAAACTTAACAGGTAGCCAGTGTAGAGATGATAAAATCGGGGTTAAAACGTGTCCATACAATACATACAATATGACAAGGGGGGACAGGACAGGAAGACAAAGTATTGAGGAAGAAATACAGCATAACATGAGGGAGGGGAGGAGAAAAAACCAACCCCCAGACTATGCTCCTCTGGGGAGTACAGTACGGGAACAGGAAAAACACCTATGCAACATGATCATATAATCAGTATGCCATAAAAACACATGACTTGGAACAGGGGAGGGGAGTGGAGGTAACCCAGCACAAGCAAACAGCCATCTGGTCCTGCAGCCATTCTCTGCGTTGGTCACAGACCGGCTTGTCAGATTGGCGGTACAAAGTGACGAAGGCGTGGGATGGGATCAGCTTTCCAGAGCTGAAGAGAACTGAACGTCTTTCATGTGAAACAGAGCTAAACCTTTCACGGTAAAACACACAGTACTACAAAAACACATTTGACCTGTATTAAATAATATTACTCATTGTGATCATTTATTGATAAAAAATATCCCCTTGGCCAGCTTCCCCAGCAGGTTCCACCATAATAGTTGCCTGGGTTATGTATGTATATGTGGAGCTATCAAAAAAGGGGTGACACCCATTTGGGATAGGGGCATGATTGTTTTGGTGATTATAAAAATCAACATTGGCTTTCAAACATCGTGCACCCCACCTTTAAGTAGCACCAAAACGTTGCTGGTCTAGACTTAAGAACTGCTTGCGTCATGGGTTGGGGCAGGGTTACTGTTAGCACCTTTAATAATGTACCTTAAGAAGGGGCTGGGGTCGAGGCTGGGGGCAAGGTTACTGTTAACGCCTTTGATAATGTACCTTAAGTATACCAATGTTTAATACACTTTTACTTTATGATCAATTATCAGCAAACATGATAGTAGGTAGCTACATGCTAAGGCTACTTTTTTCTGTGTTAATGATAAAATGATTTTAGGTATTTTCCGTTATTCTTGATTACAACCTCCGTTTATACAAATTACATGGAGCTGCACGTACACGTTGGATTCATCGCGTTTGGATGCCAATGTAGGTTCGCAAAGCCATGAGCATTAACATTAAAGCAACATCCACCATTGTTGATGTGTTTGCTGCTGCACTAATGTTGCTGCAGTACTAACACTAACAGTTTTGTCAGAAGATAATAAAGATAAAATCTCACGAACTAGATTCTTCATAAACCAAATGTTACTATTAGACTATTAAACAATTTTTATTTCTAGAAATATTATTCAGTCTCTGTAAGTTTACTTGTCATGTGCATAACTAATGATATTTACATTTACAGCATTTGGCAGATGCCCTTATCCAGAGCGACGTACAGAAGTGCTTAAATCTCTAAAAGGTTTGAAGTACAATTTTTCGAATCTCTCAAATTTCACCACTGTTTTTCATCACAAATTTATTGTTTGGTTCTAAAATACAGAAATCCTAAATGGCTTGTATAATGTAGCATCTTTTGTTGTATAGATAGTGTTATGATCCCAGAAGGTGTTTAGGAGTATGGGATGCAACACATGAAAGGATAAGGTTAGATCATCTTTGGTGTGTATGTGGCAATCAACAACCAGGACAACAAAATAGAGGGCAAAAGCTGTGTATTTTATATACACAAGTGGTGGTGACAAGTGAAAGAACAGCTAATATCTACAATATTTACAATACTTACAAAAACAGATAACAAAAGACACAAAGTGGGAAAGGGACACGAGCTGTGCCAAAACAAAGAAATAAGCAAAACAAAAACCACTCTACCTTGAAATTAACCCTCTATCCTAAACTACAAAGGAAAAGTAATGAGACGGATTTTCCTACAAAGGAAAAGTAATGAGACGCCCTAACTAACCTACACTACCTACCCAAACAAAACGTACAGAGGGTGTGGCACATGCTCCTAACCTAATGTGTCTAATACAGAAACAAGTACCTACGTGTTGCACAATGTATGTCACGTGACGTACTTACCTGTCCACTTTCCCCAATATACACAGTGTCACACACAGGGCGAATGAACACTAACCTACAGACGCAGAACGAGTGACTAACGAGTTGGGTTATGTGAACAGTATGACATACAACAGAAAAACACAACGCAACAAACAAATCGGCAAACATGAATGAATGAATGAATGAATGAATGAATGAATGAATGAATGAATAGTGGCGGGTTTAAATAGGTGGAATCAGGCGGTGATTAGTGAATCGGCGAGCGACGTCACATAGGGTAATCAGGATTGACAGAAAAGGTGTCCAATGGCAGGGATCTGAGGAGACAGATAGCGGAGCAAAGAGAGAGCGGGAAAGAACAACAAACAAAAACAAAGAACCTGGGGGGTATTCCAGAAAACAGGTTATGTGACATACCTGGGTATGTTTAAGGGTAAGTTCGGTTCCAAAAACGGAGGTAACTTTCTGGGTATGTATGTAACCATAGCAACTGACTCTCTGAAGATAACCTGCTCGGGAGCAGGTTATGTTTCAGTGTAACTTCGTTGCAGAAGGTTGGTGAGCATGGCGTGCCCTTTTGATGAGGATCCTGTGGACGTAGAAGCACAAATTATACGAGTTTTTTCCGCCTGGAGAGGGTTATAAGACCGCGTATTGATGTGTTTGCATACCCTAATGAATATTTGAAAGAGTGTTATCGTTTTTCAAAAGATTTGTTAGTTTATTTAACACGTCTTTTAAAACCACATATCGCAAATGTGACAAACTTATGCGCTTAGCAATTTTTTTAAATTTTTTTTTTGCGTCTGGCCATTCTTTGTACAGTGTGGGCAATTCAGAGCATGTGGGAAAGGCAACTGTGTGTAGAGCCGTTCGTACAGTATGTCTGGCACTTAAACAGTTCTTACTCACGTTTGTGCAGTTCCCTGGCCATAAACCTCTGCTTGTTATTAAAGACAAATTCCACAGAGTGGCAGGTTTGTCCTTTGTAGTAAAATCTATGACGCATATTTAGTCATATTATTTATATCTATACATGTATTCATTATGCGCACACACACTTCCTACTTCCATAACTTTCTGTTTCCTGGTTTCCAAATGTAATTGGGTGCATTGATGGCACTCACATTCCTATTAAAGCTCCACCAATAAATGAGCGAGAATATGTCAATAGGAAATCTATTCATAGTATCAATGTGAAGGTAACAACTTAATTTTTTCCCTTCTTAAAATCATTAAAGTCATTACTTTTTCCACTAACTAGGTAATATGTGAGGCAACCCAAATCATTACCAATGTCGAGGCAAAATGGCCACGATCTGTGCATGATGCCAGAATTTTCCGCGAGTCATCATTATGCCAGACATTTCAGCAGGGTATGTTTTGCTTTATACAATTGTTTTTTTTTTTCCTTTTTACATTCCATTTGTGTTGTACACTGCAATCATTACAGGACAGTACAATGGTTTCTTGCTGGGGGACAGAGGATACCCTTGTCTGCCCTATTTAATGACATCCTACCCTGAACCTGAGCGTGGACCACAGACACGGTTTAACCTGGCTCACAACCGAACACGGGCCACGGTGGAGATGACTATAGGGATCCTCAAATCTCGGTTTCAGTGTCTGCGTGGGCTCCGGGTTAGTCCAGAGAGGGCATGCGACATTTTAGTGGCTTGTGTTGTGCTTCACAATATTGCCACTATAAGAGGAGAGAGCCACCCTCCTTGTATTGAGGAAGATGGCCCAGAGGAACACCTACAGATTTTAGAGGCCAACAGAGACAGAAGACTTTTGAGAGACAGGATCTGTAAAAAAATGACTTTTATTAATTTTTTTACACCGGTCTGCCAGGCAGGTTATTTCTTTATTTCCTGAAAAACAATAAAAGTAAAATTCAATAAAATGTTTTTTTTTATATTGCTTTACACATACATACACATATACATACATACATACATACATACATACATACATACATACATACATACATACATAATTCAATTTCAAGTGCTGCTTTTTTTAATGAGGAGCCTTTTCTCTTCCATTTGAAGCTGTATAAGGTCCATCTCCATGTCACTTTTTCTCATTTGTTTTTGAAGATGGACCTTATACAGCTCCTTTGCTGGCAACTAGGAAGGTGGAAAAAATTTAATGAATGAGATTGTTTGGTCAGACAATAAAATTCAAATATGGACACCTGGACACAAATTCTTACCCTGCTTAGATTGTGTGCTGAGGTTGAAGGACCCTCATGTGTGGGCAAATCCCTAGGTATGTACTGTGAAAGGACAATAACAGTTTGTTACTCTAATGCAAAAAGGGGCCATACATTATAATGGTATGCATCATACCTCAGTGGATCTACCAGCATTGTCCACTTCTGTCACAGCAGATGTGGTCTCTTCATCGTCATCTTCATCATCTTCATCCTACAGGAGAAATATTCAAGTATACATTATCTGGCAAAAAAAAAAACACAACCTAAAAGCATCTAAAGGTACCTGACAACAAATCACTGTGACAGACTGTTCTTTCTGGAGGGTCCAATAATACAATCCGTCCATCAGTATCTATAAGAACACACAACCCATTAAATTCTCAATATTATCAAAGAAAATAATACATGAAAAGAGTAACATGTCAGACTAAGATCACAGTAGCCCATACATCATATGCAGTTAAATAAAGTAGGCCTACATAAAAATTAATCTTGTTCAAAAAGCCTTTAAGTGACAGAGATGAAAACAAATCATAGAGGTAAACTTACATGTCACCATTTTTTCACCATCACTTGTAGGGAGGTGGTGGTGGGCCCCCGCCAGTTAGACGGGCTTCAGTCTTCTTTCTATTCTTTCTATGACAGAATGAATATACTAAATCCTGTTAATAATAGTTCAGTAATTGTGTAATCAAATATTACCTTTTTGCAGAATGTTTTTGTGTTTCATTTTGACTTGGCTTAAATTACAAATTTGGTATTGGCTCCCGTTTTATTATAATGCAAAATAATGAAGTATGACTTATACATCCTTTTGAATACGTTATATCACTATGAAAGCATTTACTTTTACTGCCATTTATTTCTTTAGTTTAAAATAATAATGTATATTTCTTATTTAATAAGGTGTAATCCTTCTGGAGCCACAAGAACTTTAATACACTCATGCATTTACTCTGTCCGTTATTTTTTGCCAAGCCAACTCTCTTGCTTTAGCCGATGCAGCTGTATCGCTTCTTTTTAATATTACTGGCTTAAACTCCTCATAAGCATGCATTAAATCCTCCAACTCCGCCTCTGTGAAATACGCCGCTCTCTTTTTTTCGCTTTGAGTTTCCATGGTGACTCGTGAAATCGGCGATCCATTGAAAATGTCTTTTTATACATGCACCGTGCACGCGCATAAACTCTGGGTAACCATTTGGAGGTTGATTAAACAAACTCTTCTCAGGTGTTTTGGAACTGACATTCTCATGGTATGCCTGTTTGGGGTAAATCAACCCGGTTATGATTTATCAAATGGTAAGTTAACCAAGCTTTCTGGAATACCCCCCAGGAGATTCCCAAATAATTAGACTGGACAAATTTAAAAACCATAAGCAAGCTGTCGCAGAGAGCTGACATACGTTTGTGGGCACATACTGTATGATATTTCTGATTCTGTTTATGACACTGATTCTGGTTATGATACTTATGTTTATTATATTGATTCTGTTTGTGATAATGATTCAAGTTATGATTTTGATTCAGTTCTTGATTCAGATTCAGTGTATGATACAGATTCTCTTTATGATTCTGATTTATAATACTGAATCTTTATGATTCTGATTTTGTATATGATACTGAATCTTTTGTGATTCTGATTCTGAACCAGTTTAAATCATAACATTTTATGTTTTATGGATTCACAAATGAAAAAAATAAATACTTTTGTCCATCACCATGAGGGTGTGCTTTAAAAAATGAAAACCACTAATGGTTCATGAACTATGACGGCCAGAAACTGAAAAATTAAGCCGATTAGACTGGATCATTACAAATACTGGATAGTCACACCTTAAACTGGTTTGGTTAGGACATACAAGAGCAGGAGGAAAAAGCTGCCTAAAGGAGTAACGACTGTCTAAGCAGTGATTATATGAGAGAAGATAATTGACATTAAAAAAGAGCCAGTAGTATAGATTCTCATGAGTTTATTTGAAACTGATTTATGCATTTATAAATATAAAGTGCTGCATTCAATGCAAGTACAATACACCATGAATCTTAATAAAAAAAAAACAGAAAATATAGAAAGACCTAGATACCCACTGCAGTAAATAAATATATATAAGCACCTTACAAAAGAACAAAAAGGAGGATTTTTTTGTAAAGTGCACCAGTTTATAGAACTTACAGTATAAATAACATATATTTTCTCCTTCATTGCTTTGTATATTAGGAAAGAACTCCAGATTAAGACACGTATTAAATCCAGTCAAACCAAAATTCTGTGTTTTACAGAACAATTAATTTGTGTTCATGTGTTTATTCATGCTTAATTAATTTTGACTAAAACATAATATAGGACATCGCCTGGATTATATTTAATCATTTGCAGAATCCCTTTGGAAAATAATACTTTGGAAAGTACTTTAAGCCAAAGCCAAAGCGTGCATTTAATGTCACATGCATCACTAAAGGTTGTTTGATAGTACAAATATACTGTACTTACTAATGTTAACTTAGATCTATCATAGAATATTTTCCATTTGATAAATACAATTCCATCACAGTAAATTGGATGTAGCTTAAATTGGATGTAGCTTTAATTATTTTGAATGGACAAGTACTGACCAAACCATATCATTGAACATTCATACAGGTTGGCAGATTCTTATAATGCTGTTCCTATTGTACTTTTTACGCATACACATTATTTAAAATCATAGCTCGGTTTATTCTCATGATACATTGAGGGAACAGGAGAGTCAAACTTGGTAAAGGTTCTCATTCTGAGAGGAGGATGTGGTTTAGCATCAGCTGGACCGTGTGAACAGAAGCGACACAGCCACCATGAAGCACGCCATGAGCACACTGATCCTGCTGCTGACATCACCTGAATTAAATACTGTTGAAACAGAAATGACTTGTTAGAACAAAAGGCACTATGATAACAACAATACAGTATGATCAGTTGTTAAATATAAATGAAAGGTGTGTTCTCTAATGCTCAGGACCAGGACCATGATGACTTATCAGTTGGACAGTATACCGTGATACAGTGATTTATAATTTGAACATTAAACACGGAAATAACATTTCCCCAATGTATCGAAGTTCTTCCGAGTTCTCAATGCTGATCGGTCAGAAGTCGTCAAATAAATCTGACATTCCGACTAATAGGTTATTGTTTTTGAATCGGCTTACTCATGAACTTGTCTGGTGAGCGCTCCACATAATCCCCATAATTAAAAACATACATTTAGCTGCCATAATGTTAGATATAAGGATTCATGGTTAAAGAGTATGAAATGTCATGGTTTTATAAACTACAAATTGCAGTCTCTGTCTAAATTCCTGTAAAGTTATAGCATGTTAACAGTTACTCTGCTTTGTACAGGGTCATGCCACAACACCCTGTCACAGGATATTATATTATTGAATATCCCTAAGTGTTTTATTCCAAGCATGGATATTTCTTACTACATAAAATATGTATGTACTACTTACCCGTGCCATTCACTGTGATACTGGTGATAGAGATCTGAAAAGGAAGGGTGCCATTTTTGGCTGCTCGAAACATAGTTTGAGCAATTTGGGTGGTGTTGGGATTTCCAGCAGAGCTGTTAAAAGCCAAGTCCATGCTGTTCAGAATTGAATCAGTAACTGCTTTAAATGTTCCGGTGCTGGTTAGACAAAGATAAAGTAAGTTAGTAAAGAGAACTGTGTGTATTGAAATTTGGTTTTATAATATGAATATGGATGGTTTATGAGGCAAAATGCTTAAAATAAACTTTTAAGTACCTGTAGTTTAACATGGTTAAGAGACTGAATGAATTTGGGAAGTCTTGAGTGAAAAAAGGGTTAAGCTGCAAAGAAGTCAACAGTTGATTAACAAGGGAAACTTTTCTACAATTAAAATCTTGATATTAAACATAAAGGTAACAAGCTATCAAGCTACATCGTCAACATTAATACAATGTAGTCATGGCTGCTCACAAATAAATTCAACAGACTTACACATAAAAAAGTTTTGTTTTATACAAGTATGTCAAGAATAATATATAAAAAATATCTGAATATAAAACAAAACTTTTTATATTCAGATATGTTTAATATATTATTCTTGACATACTTGACAGGTTTGCTATGGATAAAAATGTCTCTAATGTGCATTTTAGTGATTGAATCCCAAATTTGAGTGATTTATATTAGTGGAACTTACTGTGACTATTAGTCTATATCTGTATTTCTGCATTTCATGCTTGTATTTGTGAAAGCGAATAATTCTGTTTTGCATTTTCAAAAGTTCACAATTAAACCAAAGGGTACTAATTTCATACTTACTCCATTTTTAATCATTAATGTTCTGGTTGTGAATGAATCTGAACTAGTATTTGAGAGATCTGCTGTAAAAGTGCCATTTGTTACGAAATTCACAGTCACACCGATTGGCTGGCCTGAAAAGAGAAATATAGGGTATGAATGCAAATATTTGGAAGGAAAAACATGATGCAAATACAGTGTTTTAAAGTCATTTTGACATTTATTTATTAGAATTCTCCCTTTACACCCTTGTTTGTTATAATAACCTCCACTCATCTGGGAATTATTATTTTATAAGGTTATACTCACTAAGAACAGTGATTGCGCTGGAATTAATTAGCGCACTCAAATTACTGTTACTATCTACAGCCTCCTTCAGAACAGTTGCTGCTACTTGTCCAGATGGGATGGGAGTTGTAGAGTTCTCGTTGAATATCAGCTCGACATCTGCATCTGTATTTTGGTCAGCACGTGTAGATCGACCTCTGCAGGAAAATAATCGTTAATATTACATTCTTGTGTTGTATAAAATTCTTTCGAACTTATTTTTAATATATAATATATATTATAATATAATTTGTCCTAACAAACTTTAACTCTGAGTTTGTCTTAGGGTTGGATTAACATGAATAAATTACTCTTTTAAACAAAAAAATATTACAGTTTTACTTGTATGTGAAAATTTTTAAACAATGTATCCTAGTATAGAAACATTTCTTATCTACAATGTATGTAACATGTAATATGCATTTATAAAAATGTGTTGATTGTCAACTTAAAATGGGTCTCACCTGAAAGCTTTGACTCTGCAGTCACGGTACTTAGAGCCAAAGCGTTTTCTATAGATTGGATTCAACTGCAAAAAGGTGATATTTATTATTATGCTACAGTTAGAGCTTTTTACTGTTTCTGTTCAGTCAATAGACAAATATTTTGTAAATGTATCTCACAGAACATCTATTTTAGATCTAAATTTTGACCACAACTATGAAATGTATAGTTTTCTGTTCTGAATTACTTCATAAGTTATTTCATATTTCAGTGGATGGTCTGACACGTACCGTTTCAGTCACCTGTGCAGCCAAAGTTTTGAATTGAGGAGTGTTTGGATCACTTAATTCTGTAGTAAAAGGAGTTGTGAGACCAACACTCAGGTCGACAGTTGGTTGTGGACGAAGTGTTACAGCTGGTGTTGTTGTTATTGGGGGGCTGGTAGTAGTTACTGTTGAAATATTTGTAGAGTTTATTGGTGCCGCTGGAGTAGTTGTCGAAACTGTTACATTACCAGAAGTAGCATTTGCTTGTGTAGTACCTGTAGCGTTTGTAGGTGCTGGTGTTACATTACCAGCAGTAGCATTTGCTTGTGTAGTAGCTGTAGCGTTTGTTGGTGCTGCTGTTGTAGCTGCTGTCGAAACTGTTACATTACCAGAAGTAGCATTTGCTTGTGTAGCAGCTGTAGCGTTTGCAGGTGCTGCTGTTGTAGCTGCTGTCGAAACTGTTACATTACCAGCCGTAGCATTTGCTTGTGTAGTAGCTGTAGCGTTTGTAGGTGCTGGTGTTGTAGGTGCTGTCGAAACTGTTACGTTACCAGTAGTAGCATTTGCTTGTGTAGTAGCTGTAGCGTTTGTAGGTGCTGTCGAAACTGTTACATTACCAGTAGTAGCATTTGCTTGTGTAGTAGCTGTAGCGTTTGTAGGTGCTCGTGTTGTAGATGCTGTCGCAACTGTTACATTACCAGTAGTAGCATTTGCTTGTGTAGTAGCTGTAGCGTTTGTAGTTGCTGGTGTTGTAGATGCTGTCGAAACTGTTACATTAACAGTAGTAGCATTTACTTGTGTAGTAGCTGTAGCGTTTGTAGGTGCTGGTGTAGATGCTGTCGAAACTGTTACATTACCAGTAGTAACATTTGTAGGTGCTGGTATTGTAGCTGCTGTTGAAACTGTTACATTACCAGTAGTAGCATTTGCTTGTGTAGTAGCTGTAGCGTTTGTAGGTGCTGGTGGTCTAGATACTGTCGAAACTGTTACATTACCAGTAGTAGCATTTGCTTGTGTTGTAGCTGTAGCGTTTGTAGGTGCTGGTGGTGTAGATGCTGTCGAAACTGTTACATTACCAATAGTAGCATTTGCTTGTGTAGTAGCTGTAGCGTTTGTAGGTGCTCGTGTTGTAGATGCTGTCGAAACTGTTACATTACCAGTAGTAGCATTTGCTTGTGTTGTAGCTGTAGCGTTTGTAGGTGCTGGTGGTGTAGATACTGTCGAAACTGTTAGATTACCAGTAGTAGCATTTGCTTGTGTAGTAGCTGTAACGTTTGTAGGTGCTCGTGTTGTAGGTGCTGTTGAAACTGTTACATTACCAGTAGTAGCATTTGCTTGTGTAGTAGCTGTAGCGTTTGTAGGTGCTGCTGTTGTAGGTGCTGTCGAAACTGTTACATTACCAGCAGTAGCATTTGCTTGTGTAGTAGCTGTAGCGTTTGTAGGTGCTGCTGTTGTAGCTGCTGTCGAAACTGTTACATTACCAGTAGTAGCATTTGCTTGTGTAGTAGCTGTAGCGTTTGTAGGTGCTGCTGTTGTAGCTGCTGTCGAAACTGTTACATTACCAGAAGTAGCATTTGCTTGTGTAGTACCTGTAGCATTTGTAGGTGCTGGTGTTACATTACCAGCAGTAGCATTTGCTTGTGTAGTAGCTGTAGCGTTTGTTGGTGCTGCTGTTGTAGCTGCTGTCGAAACTGTTACATTACCAGAAGTAGCATTTGCTTGTGTAGCAGCTGTAGCGTTTGCAGGTGCTGCTGTTGTAGCTGCTGTCGAAACTGTTACATTACCAGCCGTAGCATTTGCTTGTGTAGTAGCTGTAGCGTTTGCAGGTGCTGCTGTTGTAGCTGCTGTCGAAACTGTTACATTACCAGAAGTAGCATTTGCTTGTGGAGTAGCTGTAGCGTTTGCAGGTGCTGCTGTTGTAGCTGCTGTCGAAACTGTTACATTACCAGCAGTAGCATTTGCTTGTGTAGTAGCTGTAGCGTTTGCAGGTGCTGCTGTTGTAGGTGCTGTCGAGACTGTTACATTACCAGTAGTAGCATTTGCTTGTGTAGTAGCTGTAGCGTTTGTAGGTGCTGATGTTGTAGCTGCTGTCGAAACTGTTACATTACCAGAAGTAGCATTTGCTTGTGTAGTACCTGTAGCGTTTGTAGGTGCTGGTGTTGTAGCTGCTGTCGAAACTGTTACATTACCAGCAGTAGCATTTGCTTGTGTAGTAGCTGTAGCGTTTGTAGGTGCTGATGTTGTAGCTGCTGTCGAAACTGTTACATTACCAGCAGTAGCATTTGCTTGTGTAGTAGCTGTAGCGTTTGTAGGTGCTGCTGTTGTAGCTGCTGTCGAAACTGTTACATTACCAGCAGTAGCATTTGCTTGTGTAGTAGCTGTAGCGTTTGTAGGTGCTGATGTTGTAGCTGCTGTCGAAACTGTTACATTACCAGCAGTAGCATTTGCTTGTGTAGTAGCTGTAGCGTTTGTAGGTGCTGATGTTGTAGCTGCTGTCGAAACTGTTACATTACCAGCAGTAGCATTTGCTTGTGTAGTAGCTGTAGCGTTTGTAGGTGCTGATGTTGTAGCTGCTGTCGAAACTGTTACATTACCAGCAGTAGCATTTGCTTGTGTAGTAGCTGTAGCGTTTGTAGGTGCTGCTGTTGTAGCTGCCGTCGAAACTGTTACATTACCAGAAGTAGCATTTGCTTGTGTAGTACCTGTAGCGTTTGTAGGTGCTGATGTTGTAGCTGCTGTCGAAACTGTTACATTACCAGTAGTAGCATTTGCTTGTGTAGTAGCTGTAGCGTTTGTAGGTGCTGGTGTTGTAGCTGCTGTCGAAACTGTTACATTACCAGCAGTAGCATTTGCTTGTGTAGTAGCTGTAGCGTTTGTAGGTGTTGCTGTTGTAGCTGCTGTCGAAACTGTTACATTACCAGAAGTAGCATTTGCTTGTGTAGTAGCTGTAGCGTTTGTAGATGCTGCTGTTGTAGCTGCTGTCGAAACTGTTACATTACCAGCAGTAGCATTTGCTTGTGTAGTAGCTGTAGCGTTTGTAGGTGCTGCTGTTGTAGCTGCTGTCGACACTGTTACATTACTAGTAGTAGCATTTGCTTGTGTAGTAGCTGTAGCGTTTGTAGGTGCTGCTGTTGTAGCTGCTGTCGAAACTGTTACATTACCAGCAGTAGCATTTGCTTGTGTAGTAGCTGTAGCGTTTGTAGGTGCTGCTGTTGTAGCTGCTGTCGACACTGTTACATTACTAGTAGTAGCATTTGCTTGTGTAGCAGCTGTAGCGTTTGTAGTTGCTGGTGTTGTAGCTGCTGTCGAAACTGTTACATTACCAGTAGTAGCATTTGCTTGTGTACCAGCTGTAGCGTTTGTAGGTGCTGCTGTTGTAGCTGCTGTCGAAACTGTTACATTACCAGTAGTAGCATTTGCTTGTGTAGTAGCTGTAGCGTTTGTAGGTGCTAGTGTTGTAGGTGTTGGTGTTGTAGATGTTTCATTTGTGCTTTGTCCAGTTACAGATCTCAGAATGATACCTATAGAATTATATTATTATTATTATTATTATTATTATTATTATTATTATTATTATTACAAATCTGCAGTACGGCATTATGGGTGAAATAATAAGAATAAGACTAGAATAAGAACTTACTCAGTATGAACACGATTCTCAGTTCTTTTCTCGTCATCCTGAATGTTTCCCAATAACAACCTTAAATAATATTACACAAATTATTATATACTTTTCAGAAATCAAAACGTTTTCAAATGTTTTACCACATTGTGTTTTCTATTGTATTACATTACACAATATTCTTTATCTGCATTCTATAGAGTTTTATACATTGGTAAGCAATATCACAGACTATTAATCATCTTTAGATACCAGTGTTTTTTTTTCTACCAGCATTTATTGAACACTCTGACATTCACTTCTGCTAAAGTTTTAACACCTAAACCAGTCTGGGATGTTTTCACAATGCTGAAATACCTGCCTGCCTTCATGTGTAAAGATATTTCCAAGAAAAGATGGCAAGATATTTTTAAGACAGCTTTAAGATAACTGTTAACATTTAATATCAGGTTGAGAATTAAAAATCATGTCTTATGTTTTCCTCTGCTCTTTCACTAAAAACCTTTACTTAATTCTTTTAGGAAAATGAAAGAAAAACCTTTACTTAATTCTTTCTAGAACATGATAGTGCCAGGTCTCAGTGGATTTCTAGAGATTACTAAATATTTTTCATCTAAACTAGCTTGAAATTTTTCTCCTTTGCAATATCTATGATCTTAGCTGACACACACACATACGGGTATATATATACATATGCATTCACAGACAATTAAAGGTTTTTATTTTTTTTAATCTGGTTAACGGCACACATAGAATGCACCTTATATCACAAGATTCAAAAGAACTAAAAGAATTTTCAATTTAGGTCTGCCTTTGCTTATTTAACAGTATCTCATTGAACAGTATCCTTATGTCTAGAATTGTACCTGATTGGTAAAACCAGAGCAAAAAAGCAAATAACATTTAAACAGATGACAAAATATTTTCTTAAAATCAGTCTTGTATACAAACAATTTATATCTAAAAAACTGATTATGTATTATAAGTTTGATCATTATTTCATAGATATGAATACATTATTACTTTCATCACTAGTTTATAAGATATTAAGATATTAAACTCAAGATATTAAACTCACCCAGATGATTTGTAATCTTCGTAAGTGTTCAGTTAGAGTGTTATAAAAAGTCCTCAGTTTCAGGTCAGAATCTTAGTCCCAGTATTCAGGATACTAAGGCTTGTCGGTTTGTGGCTTTTATAGGCAATGAGTTGACACAATGAATAAACACTTTTTTTTTCTCTGTGATGCTGATTGGGTGTGATTCGTGTCATCAGCTTTCACGTCGTCACACATAACTTGATGACACCTTCAGGCTTGTCTGGTATTTACGTTAAAGACTGCATTCCACTGTTGACTTATGTTCAGAGATGGAGCATGCATCATAAGCCGTATTATCAAACCTATATAGAAGTATATTTCAATTACAAATTTTTTGAAACAAAGCTGAAAATCAACATTTGATATTTATATATATATCTGGGCATTCCAGATAAAGTACATCATTTTGAAGTATAAAATGTATATAAAGTAAATAAAGGTTTGAAGTACAAATAATGTATGTGGTGTTTTGTAGGCTTCTAAAATATATGCAAAAGAGGCTGTACAACAGTAATTTTAGAATCTCTTAAATTTCACTACTGTGTTTCATCACAGATTTATTGTTTGGTTCTAAAATACAGAAATCCTAAATGGCTTGGATAATGTAGCATCTTTTGTTGTATAGATAGTAACAAGAGAAAAAGTTGCCATTAACCTAAATTTACTGCAAATATACTGTAATTTATGAAAATCACACAAAATGTATTCTGTATATGTTATATAGCCTTTCTGTATATGTTATCCGATTTCTTTAACTTCCAGGTTCACTCCATAGGGAGTTGAATGTGAAATGTATTAAAATTGACAATTTATTCATATTTGATTTAATGTGAATGTGATTTCTCGATTTTATGTGCTGAAAAATGTTTTTACAGACATTGATGGTAAAATGAATTAATTTTCTATTTTAGTGTGTGCTCTTTCCTTGTTTAATAAATGCATGTCATCTACGATATTTTGGTTTTCACATGCTGAACATTTTTTTGTTTGCATTCTGATGTCTAAAGACGTAAGACAAGGCATCAGTTTGTTATCCATCACTGACGCATTTGTTTTCTGTTTCTTCATGTTTGTTGCTTTGAGCTAAGTGATACATGACTAATAATGGAACTTCTTAGTATTAGCATCTGACTACTGACATATAAGCAAATAACTGTCATGGTAGGGAAGGTAGGTTAATTTATTTGAATTTCTTACAGAACCACAATTACTTGATTTATTTATAATGATTTAGAACTGATTTTTGTGTTTTTTAAAATTGAATATATAAAACTGTTTATGAAGCACTTGTGTATATTTCTGACAGTCTCTGCATTACCATGAACAGAAAGAAAGGTAGATGAATTATGATGAATTAAATTAGATGAATTATGTGGTAATTAAATTAGCATGCTTGATGGTTTTTCTATTTTTTAAGAATTAAATTATGCAAATGAGAAACTGAGTGTTATGTTTTTTCCCTCATCAACACACATGCAATCACAGAAAGTTGAAGCTATTTTATAAAATATTAGAAATAGCATGATGCCTATGTACAACTGACACATATACGCACAACATCATGTTATGATTCACAGCATATGCAATGTGCATGTTTCTATTTTTACACATTCCTCACTGGTTTACTTAATGTTATGTTAATTAAGGCTCCTGTTTTCAGAAACATAGTAGTAGTAGTAGTAGCCTTTATTCTCACTGGTCACAGGTACCAGCGAAATTAGCCATCAACCTGTCCATATAATACATACAATATGACAAAGGGGGGGGGGGAGGACAGGAATACAGGGGATAGAGGAAAAAATACAGCATAACATGAGGGAGGGGAGGAGAAAAAAAAACAACCCCCAGACTATGCTCCTGTGGGGTGTACAGTGTGGGAACAGGAAAAGCACCTCAGAAACAAAAGCACATAATCAGTATGCCATAAAAACACATGACTTGCAACAGGGGAGGGAAGTGGGGGGTGGAGGTAACCCAGCACAGGCAAGCAGCCATCCGGTCCTACAGCCATTCTCAGTGCTGGTCACAGACCGGCTTGTCAGACTGGCGGTACAAAGCGGCGAAGGTGTGGGATGGGGGTGGGGGGTTGAATGCATATCTTTATATATGTGCGAATGTGTGTGTGTGTATGTATGTATGTCAAAGTTCTTGTCTTGTATGTGTAGGCCTGGAGAGTTGCTACTCCCAGCATCAAATCTAGGTGCCTCAGTCCGCAAGATTGTCATAGCGATACACAGCAAATTGCCATGGAGACAACCTTGATCAGGTCCCAGACAGAGTCTACAATCAGCAGGTGTCTGTGGAAGTGAGGGGAGGAACGCAAGAGCGTCTCACTGCAGTACTTTTCCCGGGGGAGTTCCAACAGCGGGTGTTTTTTTCGACACCCAAATCACCAGCTCTGTACCTGGAAAAGTGGTTCTTAAAGGTGGGGTGCACAATGTTTGAAAAATGCTTCAGAAAACTGAGTCGGGCCGACTAACAAAACAAACGTTTAGCCAATGAGCAGAAAGGGGCATGTCTTGTCAATATGCGGCAGAGAGAGTGTTCAGTGCGCATGTCTGACATTAGCCAAAAGCAATCGAATCATTGACATGGCGGATAAAAACAAAAAGCGAAAAAAGTCTTACGATAAGGCAAGAAGCAGGACCCGTGTTAATATAGGATCAGCTTTCCAGCGCTGGAGAGAACTGAACGTCTTACATAGGAAACGGAGCTAAAGCTTTCACGGTACAACACACAGTACGACAAAAACACATTTGACCTGAATTACCATAGTATTACTCTTTGTGTTCATTTATTGATAAAAATATCCCCTCGGCCAGCTGCCCCAACAGGTTCTGCCTTAATAGTTGCCTGGGTTATGTATGTATGTGTGGGGCAGAGCTATCAAAAGAGAGGTGGCACCCATTTGGGTTAGGGGCATGTTTGTTTTGGTGATTTCAAATGTCAACATTGGCTTTCAAACATCGTGCACACCACCTTTAAGTAGCACCAAAACTGGTCTAGACTTAAGAACTGCTTGTGTCAGGGGCTAGGGGCAGGGTTACTGTTAGCGCCTTTAATAAGGTACCTTAAGAAGGGGCTGTGGTTGGGGCTGGGGGCAGGGTTACTGTTAGCGCCTTTAATAAGGTACCTTAAGAAGGGGCTGTGGTTGGGGCTGGGGGCAGGGTTACTGTTAATGCCTTTAATAATGTACCTTAAGAAGGGGCTGGGGTCGGGGCTGGGTTACTGTTAACGCCTTTGATAATGTACCCTAAGTATACCAATGTTTAATACACTTTTACTTTATGATCAATTATCAGCAAACATGATAGTAGGTAGCTACATGCTAAGGCTACCTTTTTTCTGTGTTAATGATAAAATGATGTTAGGTGTTTTCCGTTATTCTCGATTACAACCTCCGTTTATACAAATTACATGGAGCTGCACGTACTGTACACTTTGGATTCATCGCGTTTGGATTCCAATGTAGGTTTGCAAAGCCATGAGCATTAACAGTAAAGCAACATCCGCCACTGTTGATGTTGTGTTTGTGTTTGCTGCTGCTGCACTAACGTTGCTGGGAAAGACGTATACAGTGACGTAAGACTTGGCTCTATGACGGCTCTCTAGCCCATGGAAAGGCAAACCGGTCCCAAAAAGATAATAAAGATAATAAAACCTCACAAACTACATTCTTCATAAACCAAATGCCACACTTCAGTTACGTTGTTAGAAAGCTGTGAACCACCATGAAAAATTATTATCCTCAACTCAGATTGTAATCAGAAATATTTAAATACAGATTTAATCTTCTTCAATTTCACTCCTGATGAGATTGAATTAGTGGTCTAATTTAAACAGGATGAAGTACTACCAAGAAGAACTAAAGGAGAGATTAAAATGATCCTAAAGCCTCCAACAAAAAATTAAAGTGAAAATCAAAAAGGTTTCATTTCACATTTCAGAGCTAATTTGGGGTTTAAGACTATTAAACTATTTTTTTTTTCTGGAAATATTATTCAGTCTCTGTAAGTTTACTTGTCATGTGCATAACTAATGATATGTAATTTGTCAGTGAATTAATTAGGAAAGAATCAAATAATGTAGGAGCCATGAAGTAAAATATGTATTTAATATTGTAAATTTACCGTTTACTATCTCAACGTTCGTGTTCACTTGTTTATGGTGTTTTGTGCTCCCCTGTGGTGAATCGGAAGAGTTGCACCTGCCTTGGCACTTCCTGTAGGCAGCCATGTTAGACAGGAAGTGATGTGGTAAGGGGAAGTGGAAAGGGAGACAGTTTGTTTGACCTACATACACAATATGGAGTTGGGTGTATCTTTTTGACTGGAAATTGAACTCTTTTGAATAAATCTTCCTCATATCAAGGAGATTCCCAAATAATTAGACTGAACAAATTTAAAACCACAAGAAAGCTGTCCCAGGGAGGTGACATACATTTGTGGGCACATACTGTATGATGATTCTGAGTCTGCTTATGACACTGAATCTGGTTATGATTCTTATTCGGTTTATTATATTGATTCTGTTTATGATACTGATTCAACTTATGATTTTGATTCAGTTCTTTATTCAGATTCAATTTATAATACAGATTCTCTTTATGATTTTGATTTATAATACTGAATCTTTATGATTCTGATTTTGTATATGATACTGAATCTTTTGTGATTCTGATTATATTTATAATACTTTTATGATATATATTTTTTTTACCAGTTTAAATCGTAACATTCCCTTCGAACATTTTATGTTTTATGGATGCACAAATGTAAAATTCCTTTTCTCCATCACCATGAGGGTGTGCTTTAAAAATGAAAACCACTAACAGTTGATAAACTATGCCAGTCAGACACTTAAAAATAACCACAATTAAAATGATTAGACTGGATTATTACAAATACTGGATAGTCACACCTTAAACTGGTTTGGATAGGACATACAAGAGCAGGAGGAAAAAGCTGCCTAAAGGAGTAACGACTGTCTAAGCAGTGATTATATGAGAGAAGATAATTGACATTAAATAAGAGCCAGTAGTATAGATCCTCATGAGTTTATTTGAAACTGATTTATCCATTTATAAATATAAAATGCTGCATTCAATGCAAGTACAATACACCATGAATCTTATTTTAAGAAAAACAGAAAATTTAGAAAGACCTAGATACCCACTGCAGTAAATAAATATATATAGTATATGTAAGCACCTTACAAAAGAACAAAAAAAGAGGATTTTTTTGTAAAGTGCACCAGTTTATAGAACTTACAGTTTAAATAACATATTTTCTCCTTTATTGCTTCATATATTAGGAAAGAACTCCAGGTAAAGACATGTATTAAATCCAGTCAAACCACAATTCTGGGTTTTACAGAACAGTTCATTTATTTGTTATTTCATGCATGTTACATCGTCTGGATTATATTTAATCATTTGCAGAAACCCGTAATACTTAATGTTTTTGTATGTGCATTTCTGTGCAAATATACTGTACTTACTAATGTTAACTTAGATCTATAATAGAATAGTTTCCATTTGATAAATTCAACTGTATTTATCACTGTAAATTGGACTCCAGGATTGAGTAATCCACAATCAAATACAAAGAATATGTTACAAGATGTCAAAATAATTAAAGCTACAAGTATTGACCAATCCATATCATTGCACTTTCATACAGGTTGGCAGATCCTTATAATGCTGTTGTTATTGTACTTTTTACACATACACATTATTTAAAATCTTAGCTCGGTATATTCACATGATACATTGAGGGAACAGGAGAGTCAAACTTGGTAATAGTTCTCATTCTTAGAGGAGGATGTGGTTTAGCATCAGCTGGACCGTGTGAACAGAAGCGACACAGCCACCATGAAGCACGCCATGAGCACACTGATCCTGCTGCTGACATCACCTGAATTAAATACTGTTGAAATAAATCAGAAATGACTTGTTAGAACAAAAGGCACTATGATAACAACAATACAGGATGATCAGTTGTTAAATAAAAATGAAAGGTGTGTTCTCTAATGCTCAGGACCAGGACCATGATGACTTATCAGTTGGACAGTATACCGTGATACAGTGATTTATAATTTGAACTTTAAACACTGAAATAACATTTCCCCAATGTATCGAAGTTCTTCCGAGTTCTCAATGCTGATCGGTCAGAAGTCATCAAATAAATCTGACATTCCGACTAATAGGTTATTGTTTTTGAATCAGCTTACTCATGAACTTGTCTGGCGAGCGCTCCAAATAATCCCCATAATTAAAAACACACTTTTAGCTGCCATAATGTTAGATATAAAGATTCATGGTTAAAGAGTATGAAATGTCATGGTTTTATAAACTACAAATTGCAGTCTCTGTCTAAATTCCTGTAAAGTTATAGCATGTTAACAGTTACTCTGCTTTGTACAGGGTCATGCCACAACACCCTGTCACAGGATATTATATTATTGAATATCCCTAAGTGTTTTATTCCAAGCATGGATATTTCTTACTACATAAAATATGTATGTATTACTTACCCGTGCCATTCACTGTGATACTGGTGATAGAGATCTGAAATGGAAGGTTGCCATTTTTGGCTGCTCGAAACATAGTTTGAGCAATTTGGGTGGTGTTGGGATTTCCAGCAGAGCTGTTAAAAGCCAAGTCCATGCTGTTCAGAATTGAATCAGTAACTGCTTTAAACGTTCCGGTGCTGGTTAGACAAAGATAAAGTAAGTTAGTAAAGAGAACTGTGTGTATTGAAATTTGGTTTTATAATATGAATATGGATGGTTTATGAGGCAAAATGCTTAAAATAAACTTTTAAGTACCTGTAGTTTAACATGGTTAAGAGACTGAATGAATTTGGGAAGTCTTGAGTGAAAAAAGGGTTAAGCTGCAAAGAAGTCAACAGTTGATTAACAAGGGAAACTTTTCTACAATTAATATCATAATATTAAAATGTAATAATATATATATATATATATATATATATATATATATATATATATATATATATATATATATATATATATATTAAAACAACATCAATAGCTTTCACATATACAAGCATGTGTGCAAAGTGCTGAAATGTATATACCGTATACTGTACATAATTAGAAAAATACATTCTGCAAATAAATACAAATACAAGACAGGCACAACAGGACCATGTACAACTCTAGTAGGATTTGAAATAAAAACACTGCAGAGTTTGTGATCATTGTGTATTGTGTTCTTTCAGCTCTGCAGGAACCTGTAATCTAAAGGTAACAAGCTATCAGACTACACCGTCATAGGACCTTTTTTATCTATAGCAAACTTGTCAAATATGTCAAGAATAATATATAAAAATATCTAAATATAAAACAAAACTTTTTACATTTATATAATATTCTTGACATACTTGACAAGTTTGCTATAGATAAAAATGTTTCTAATGTGCCTTTCAGTGATTAAATCCCAAATTTGAGTGATTTTTATTAGTTGAACTTACTGTGACTATTAGTCTATATCTGTATTTCTGCATTTTATGCTGTATTTGTGAAAGCAACTAATTCTGTTTCGCATTCATCAATTAAACCAAGGTGTACTAATTCCATACTTACTCCTTTTTTAATCATTAATGTTCTGGTTGTGAATGAATTTGAACTAGTATTTGAGAGATCTGCTGTAAAAGTGCCATTTGTTACGAAAATCACAGTCACACCGATTGGCTGGCCTGAAAAGAGAAATATAGGGTATGGATGCAAATATTTGGAAGGATAAACATGATGCAAATACAGTGTTTTAATTTGTCATTTGACTTTTTTTTTAATTAGAATTCTCCCTTTACACCCTTGTTTGTTATAATAACCTCCAATCCTCTGAGAATTATTATTTTTTAAGGTTATACTCACTAAGGACAGTGATTGCGCTGGAATTAATTAGCGCACTCAAATTACTGTTACTATCTACAGCCTCCTTCAGAACAGTTGCTGCTGCTTGTCCAGATGGGATGGGAGTTGTAGAGTTCTCGTCGAATATCAGCTCGACATCTGCATCTGTATTTTGTACAGCACGTGTAGATCGACCTCTGCAGGAAAAAAATCAAAAAATATAATATAAAAATATGTAATATAAAAATTAATATTACATTCTTGTGTTGTATAAAATTCTTTCGAACTCATTTTTAATATGCTAATTTGTCCTAACAAACTTTAACTCTGAATTTGTCTTAGGGATGGATTAACATGAATAAATTACTCTTTTAAACAGAAAAATATTACAGTTTTACTTGTGAATAAAAACATAATTTCTTATCTACAATGTATGAAACATGCATTTATAAAAATGTGTTAATTGTAAATTTAAGACCGGTCTCACCTGAAAGCTTTGACTCTGCAGTTGCGGAAAAAAGGAAAGCGATTTCTATAGATTGGATTCAACTGCAAAAAGATGATATTTATTATTATCCTACAGTTAGAGCTTTTTATTACTGTTTCTGTTCAGTCAATAGACAAATATTTTGTAAATGTATCTCACAGAACATCTATTTTAAATCTAAATTTTGACCACAATTGTGAAATGTATAGTTTTCTGTTCTAAATTATTTCATGAATTATTTCACATAATTACATAATATTTCAGTGGATGGTCTGACACGTACCGTTTCAGTCACCTGTGCAGCCAAAGTTTTGAATTGAGTAGTAGTTGGATCACCTAATTCTGTAGTAAAGGGAGTAGTGAGACCAACACTCAGGTCGACAGTTGGCTGTGGACGAAGTGTTACAGCTGGTGTTGTTGTTATTGTTGTTGTTGTTATTGGGGAGCTGGAAATAGTAGTTACTGTTGAAGTATTTGTAGAGTTTATAGGTGCCACTGGAGTAGTTGCTGTCGAAAGTGTTTCATTACCAGTAGTAGCATTTACTTGTGTAGTAGCTGTAGTGTTTGTAGGTGCTGGGGTTGTAGCTGCTGTCAAAACTGTTACATTACCAGTAGTAGCATTTGCTTGTGTAGTAGCTGTAGTGTTTGTAGGTGCTGGTGTTGTAGATGCTGTCGAAACTGTTACATTACCAGTAGTAGCATTTGTAGGTGCTGGTGTTGTAGGTGCTGTCGAAACTGTTACATTACCAGTAGTAGCATTTGCTTGTGTAGTAGCTGTAGCATTTGTAGGTGCTGCTGTTGTAGATGCTGTCGAAATTGTTACATTACCAGTAGTAGCATTGGCTTGTGTAGTAGCTGTAGCGTTTGTAGGTGCTGGTGTTGTAGGTGCTGTCGAAACTGTTACATTACCAGTAGTAGCATTTGCTTGTGTTGTAGCTGTAGCGTTTGTAGGTGCTCGTGTTGTAGATGCTGTCGAAACTGTTACATTACCAGTAGTAGCATTTGCTTGTGTAGTAGCTGTAGCGTTTGTAGGTGCTGGTGTTATAGATGCTGTCAAAATTGTTACATTACCAGTAGTAGCATTTGCTTGTGTAGTAGCTGTAGCGTTTGTAGGTGCTGGTCTTGTAGATGCTGTCGAAATTGTTACATTACCAGTAGTAGCATTTGCTTGTGTAGTAGCTGTAGCGTTTGTAGATACTCGTGTTGTAGATGCTGTCAAAATTGTTACATTACCAGTAGTAGCATTTGCTTGTGTTGTAGCTGTAGCGTTTGTAGGTGCTCGTGTTGTAGGTGCTGTCGAAACTGTTACATTACCAGTAGTAGCATTTGCTTGTGTAGTAGCTGTAGCGTTTGTAGGTGCTCGTGTTGTAGGTGCTGTCGAAACTGTTACATTACCAGTAGTAGCATTTGCTTGTGTAGTAGCTGTAGCGTTTGTAGGTGCTCGTGTTGTAGATGCTGTCGAAACTGTTACATTACCAGTAGTAGCATTTGTAGGTGCTGGTGTTGTAGGTGCTGTCGAAACTGTTACATTACCAGTAGTAGCATTTGCTGGTGTAGTAGCTGTAGCGTTTGTAGGTGCTCGTGTTGTAGATGCTGTTAAAACTGTTACATTACCAGTAGTAGCATTTGTAGGTGCTGGTGTTGTAGGTGCTGTCGAAACTGTTACATTACCAGCAGTAGCATTTGCTTGTGTAGTAGCTGTAGCGTTTGTAGGTGCTGGTGTTGTAGATGCTGTCGAAACTGTTACATTACTAGTAGTAGCATTTGCTTGTGTAGTAGCTGTAGCATTTGTAGGTGTTGGTGTTGTAGATGCTGTCGAAACTGTTACATTACCATTAGTAGCATTTGCTTGTGTTGTAGATGAAGCGTTTGTAGGTGTTGGTGTTGTAGATGCTGTTGAAACTGTTACATTACCAGTAGTAGCATTTGCTTGTGTAGTAGCTGTAGCGTTTGTAGGTGCTAGTGTTGTAGATGCTGTCGAAACTGTTACATTATCAGTAGTAGCATTTGCTTGTGTAGTAGCTGTAGCGTTTGTAGGTGCCGGTGTAGCTGCTGTCGAAACTGTTACATTACCAGTAGTAGCATTTGTTTGTGTAGTAGCTGTAGCGTTTGTAGGTGCTGGTGTAGATGCTATTGAAACTGTTACATTACCAGTAGTAACATTTGTAGGTGCTGGTGTTGTAGGCGCTGTCGAAACTGTTACATTACCAGTAGTAGCATTTGCTTGTGTAGTAGCTGTAGCATTTGTAGGTGCTGGTGTTGTAGGTGCTGTCGAAACTGTTACATTACCAGTAGTAGCATTTGCTTGTGCAGTAGCTGTAGCGTTTGTAGTTGCTGGTGTTGTAGGTGCTGTCGAAACTGTTACATTACCAGTAGTAGCATTTGCTTGTGTAGTAGCTGTAGCGTTTGTAGGTGCCGGTGTAGCTGCTGTCGAAACTGTTACATTACCAGTAGTAGCATTTGTTTGTGTAGTAGCTGTAGCATTTGTAGGTGCTGGTGTAGATGCTATCGAAACTGTTACATTACCAGTAGTAGCATTTGTAGGTGGTGGTGTTGTAGGTGCTGTCGAAACTGTTACATTACCAGTAGTAGCATTTGCTTGTGTAGTAGCTGTAGCATTTGTAGGTGCTGGTGTTGTAGATGCTGTCGAAACTGTTACATTACCAGTAGTAGCATTTGCTTGTGTAGTAGCTGTAGCGTTTGTAGGTGCTGGTGTTGGAGGTGCTGTCGAAACTGTTACATTACCAGTAGTAGCATTTGCTTGTGTAGTAGCTGTAGCGTTTGTAGTTGCTGGTGTTGTAGGTGCTGTCGAAACTGTTACATTACCAGTAGTAGCATTGGCTTGTGTTGAAGCTGTAGCGTTTGTAGGTGATGGTGTTGTAGATGCTGTCGAAACTGTTACATTACCAGTAGTAGCATTTGCTTGTGTAGTAGCTGTAGCATTTGTAGGTGCTGGTGTTGTAGCTGCTGTTGAAACTGTTACATTACCAGTAGTAGCATTTGCTTGTGTAGTAGCTGTAGTGTTTGTAGGTGCTGGTGTTGTAGCTGCTGTGGAAACTGTTACATTTCCTGTAGTAGCATTTGCTTGTGTAGTAGCTGTAGCGTTTGTAGGTGCTGCTGTTGTAGCTGCTGTCGAAACTGTTACATTACCAGTAGTAGCGTTTATAGGTGCTGGTGTTGTAGCTGCTGTCGAAACTGTTACATTACCAGTAGTAGCATTTGCTTGTGTAGTAGTTGTAGCGTTTGTAGGTGCTGGTGTTGTAGCTGCTGTGGAAACTGTTACATTTCCAGTAGTAGCATTTGCTTGTGTAGTAGCTGTAGCGTTTGTAGGTGCTGCTGTTGTAGCTGCTGTCGAAACTGTTACATTACCAGTAGTAGCATTTGCTTGTGAAGTAGCTGTAGCGTTTGTAGGTGCTGGTGTTGTAGGTGCTGTCGAAACTGTTACATTACCAGTAGTAGCATTTGCTTGTGTAGTAGCTGTAGCGTTTGTAGGTGCTGGTGTTGTAGGTGCTGTCGAAACTGTTACATTACCAGTAGTAGCGTTTGTAGGTACTGGTGTTGTAGCTGCTGTCAAAACTGTTACATTACCAGTAGTAGCATTTGCTTGTGTAGTAGTTGTAGCGTTTGTAGGTGCTGGTGTTGTAGCTGCTGTGGAAACTGTTACATTTCCAGTAGTAGCATTTGCTTGTGTAGTAGCTGTAGCGTTTGTAGGTTCTGCTGTTGTAGCTGCTGTCGAAACTGTTACATTACCAGTAGTAGCATTTGCTTGTGTAGTAGCTGTAGTGTTTGTAGTTGCTGGTGTTGTAGCTGCTGTGGAAACTGTTACATTTCCTGTAGTAGCATTTGCTTGTGTAGTAGCTGTAGCGTTTGTAGGTGCTGGTGTTGTAGGTACTGTCGAAACTGTAGCATTTGCTTGTGTTGTAGCTGTAGCGTTTGTAGGTGCTGGTGTTGTAGGTGCTGTCGAAGCTGTTACATTACCAGTAGTAGCGTTTATAGGTGCTGTTGTTGTAGGTGCTGTCGAAACTGTTACATTACCAGTAGTAGCATTTGCTTGTGTAGTAGCTGTAGCGTTTGTAGGTGCTGGTGTTGTAGGTGCTGTCGAAACTGTTACATTACCAGTAGTACCATTTGCTTGTGTAGTAGCTGTAGCGTTTGTAGGTGCTGCTGTTGTAGCTGCTGGCGAAACTGTTACATTACCAGTAGTAGCGTTTGATTGTGTAGTAGCTGTAGCGTTTGTAGGTGCAGGTGTTGTACCTGCTGTCGAAATTGTTACATTACCATTTGTAGCATTTGCTTGTGTAGTATCTGTAGCGTTTGTAGGTGCTGATGTTGTAGCTGCTGTCGAAACTGTTACATTACCAGTAGTAGCATTTGCTTGTGTAGTAGCTGTAGCGTTTGTAGGTGCTGGTGTTGTAGCTGCTGTCGAAACTGTAACATTACCAGTAGTAGCGTTTGATTGTGTAGTAGCTGTAGCGTTTGTAGGTGTTGGTGTTGTAGTTGCTGTCGAAACTGTTACATTGTCAGTAGTAGCACTTGCTTGTGTTGTAGCAGTAGCGTTTGTAGGTGCTGGTGTTGTAGGTGCTGTCGAAACTGTTACATTACCAGTAGTAGCATTTGCTTGTGTTGTAGCTGTAGCGTTTGTAGGTGCTGGTGTTGTAGGTGCTGTCGAAACTGTTACATTACCAGTAGGAGCATTTGTTTGTGTAGTAGCTGTAGCGTTTGTAGGTGCTGGTGTTGTAGCTGCTGTCGAAACTGTTACATTGTCAGTAGTAGCATTTGCTTGTGTAGTAGCTGTAGCGTTTGTAGGTGCTGCTGTTGTAGCTGCTGTCGAAACTGTTACATTACCAGTAGTAGCATTTGCTTGTGTAGTAGCTGTAGTGTTTGTAGGTGCTGGTGTTGTAGGTGCTGTTGAAACTGTTACATTACCAGTAGTAGCGTTTATAGGTGCTGTTGTTGTAGGTGCTGTCGAAACTGTTACATTACCAGTAGTAGCATTTGCTTGTGTAGTAGCTGTAGCGTTTGTAGGTGCTGGTGTTGTAGGTGCTGTCGAAACTGTTACATTACCAGTAGTAGCGTTTATAGGTGCTGTTGTTGTAGGTGCTGTCGAAACTGTTACATTACCAGTAGTAGCATTTGCTTGTGTTGTAGCTGTAGCGTTTGTATGTGCTGCTGTTGTAGCTGCTGTCGAAATTGTTACATTACCAGTAGTAGCATTTGCTTGTGTAGTAGCTGTAGCGTTTGTAGGTGCTGCTGTTGTAGCTGCTGTCGAAATTGTTACATTACCAGTAGTAGCATTTGCTTGTGTAGTAGCTGTAGCGTTTGTAGGTGCTGCTGCGGTTGTAGCTGCTGTCGAAACTGTTACATTGTCAGTAGTAGCATTTGCTTGTGTAGTAGCTGTAGCGTTTGTAGGTGCTGGTGTTGTAGGTGCTGTCGAAACTGTTACATTACCAGTAGTAGCGTTTGCTTGTGTTGTAGCTGTAGCGTTTGTAGGTGCTGGTGTTGTAGGCGCTGTCGAAACTGTTACATTATCAGTAGTAGCGTTTGCTTGTGTAGTAGCTGTAGCGTTCGTAGGTGCTGGTGTTGTAGCTGCTGTCGAAACTGTAACATTACCAGTAGTAGCGTTTGCTTGTGTAGTAGCTGTAGCGTTTGTAGGTGCTGGTGTTGTAGGTGCTGTCGAAACTGTTACATTACCAGTAGGAGCATTTGCTTGTGTAGTAGCTGTAGCGTTTGTAGGTGCTGGTGTTGTAGCTGCTGTCGAAACTGTTACATTGTCAGTAGTAGCATTTGCTTGTGTAGTAGCTGTAGCGTTTGTAGGTGCTGCTGTTGTAGCTGCTGTCGAAACTGTTACATTACCAGTAGTAGCATTTGCTTGTGTTGTAGCTGTAGCGTTTGTAGGTGCTGGTGTTGTAGGTGCTGTCGAAACTGTTACATTACCAGTAGGAGCATTTGTTTGTGTAGTAGCTGTAGCGTTTGTAGGTGCTGGTGTTGTAGCTGCTGTCGAAACTGTTACATTGTCAGTAGTAGCATTTGCTTGTGTAGTAGCTGTAGCGTTTGTAGGTGCTGCTGTTGTAGCTGCTGTCGAAACTGTTACATTACCAGTAGTAGCATTTGCTTGTGTAGTAGCTGTAGTGTTTGTAGGTGCTGGTGTTGTAGGTGCTGTTGAAACTGTTACATTACCAGTAGTAGCGTTTATAGGTGCTGTTGTTGTAGGTGCTGTCGAAACTGTTACATTACCAGTAGTAGCATTTGCTTGTGTAGTAGCTGTAGCGTTTGTAGGTGCTGGTGTTGTAGGTGCTGTCGAAACTGTTACATTACCAGTAGTAGCGTTTATAGGTGCTGTTGTTGTAGGTGCTGTCGAAACTGTTACATTACCAGTAGTAGCATTTGCTTGTGTTGTAGCTGTAGCGTTTGTATGTGCTGCTGTTGTAGCTGCTGTCGAAATTGTTACATTACCAGTAGTAGCATTTGCTTGTGTAGTAGCTGTAGCGTTTGTAGGTGCTGCTGTTGTAGCTGCTGTCGAAATTGTTACATTACCAGTAGTAGCATTTGCTTGTGTAGTAGCTGTAGCGTTTGTAGGTGCTG
The DNA here is from genome assembly GCF_022655615.1 of Tachysurus fulvidraco. Taxonomy (NCBI): domain Eukaryota; kingdom Metazoa; phylum Chordata; class Actinopteri; order Siluriformes; family Bagridae; genus Tachysurus; species Tachysurus fulvidraco. Next base: position 25,474,020 of record NC_062524.1, read on the forward strand.
CTGCGGTTGTAGCTGCTGTCGAAACTGTTACATTGTCAGTAGTAGCATTTGCTTGTGTAGTAGCTGTAGCGTTTGTAGGTGCTGGTGTTGTAGGTGCTGTCGAAACTGTTACATTACCAGTAGTAGCGTTTGCTTGTGTAGTAGCTGTAGCGTTGGTAGGTGCTGGTGTTGTAGGCGCTGTCGAAACTGTTACATTATCAGTAGTAGCGTTTGCTTGTGTAGTAGCTGTAGCGTTCGTAGGTGCTGGTGTTGTAGCTGCTGTCGAAACTGTAACATTACCAGTAGTAGCGTTTGCTTGTGTAGTAGCTGTAGCGTTTGTAGGTGCTGGTGTTGTAGGTGCTGTCGAAACTGTTACATTACCAGTAGGAGCATTTGCTTGTGTAGTAGATGTAGCGTTTGTAGGTGCTGGTGTTGTAGCTGCTGTCGAAACTGTTACATTGTCAGTAGTAGCATTTGCTTGTGTAGTAGCTGTAGCGTTTGTAGGTGCTGCTGTTGTAGCTGCTGTCGAAACTGTTACATTACCAGTAGTAGCATTTGCTTGTGTAGTAGCTGTAGTGTTTGTAGGTGCTGGTGTTGTAGGTGCTGTTGAAACTGTTACATTACCAGTAGTAGCATTTGCTTGTGTAGTAGCTGTAGCGTTTATAGGTGCTGTTGTTGTAGGTGCTGTCGAAACTGTTACATTACCAGTAGTAGCATTTGCTTGTGTAGTAGCTGTAGCGTTTGTAGGTGCTGGTGTTGTAGGTGCTGTCGAAACTGTTACATTACCAGTAGTAGCGTTTATAGGTGCTGTTGTTGTAGGTGCTGTCGAAACTGTTATATTACCAGTAGTAGCATTTTCTTGTGTTGTAGCTGTAGCGTTTGTATGTGCTGCTGTTGTAGCTGCTGTCGAAACTGTTACATTACCAGTAGTAGCATTTGCTTGTGTAGTAGCTGTAGCGTTTGTAGGTGCTGGTGTTGTAGCTGCTGTCGAAACTGTTACATTATCAGTAGTAGCATTTGCTTGTGTAGTAGCTGTAGCGTTTGTAGGTGCTGCTGCTGTAGTTGCTGTCGAAACTGTTACATTATCAGTAGTAGCATTTGCTTGTGTTGTAGCTGTAGCGTTTGTAGGTGCTGGTGTTGTAGGTGCTGTCGAAACTGTTACATTACCAGTAGTAGCATTTGCTTGTGTAGTAGCTGTAGCGTTTGTAGGTGCTGGTGTAGGTGCTGGTGTTGTAGGTGCTGTCGAAACTGTTACGTTACCAGTAGTAGCATTTGCTTGTGTTGTAGCTGTAGTGTTTGTAGGTTCTGGTGTTGTAGCTGCTGTCGAAACTGTTACATTACTTGTAGTAGCATTTGCTTGTGTAGTAGCTGTAGCGTTTGTAGTTGCTGCTGCTGTAGTTGCTGTCGAAACTGTTACATTATCAGTAGTAGCATTTGCTTGTGTTGTAGCTGTAGCGTTTGTAGGTGCTGGTGTTGTAGGTGCTGTCGAAACTGTTACATTACCAGTAGTAGCATTTGCTTGTGTAGTAGCTGTAGCGTTTGTAGGTGCTGGTGTAGGTGCTGGTGTTGTAGGTGCTGTCGAAACTGTTACGTTACCAGTAGTAGCATTTGCTTGTGTTGTAGCTGTAGCGTTTGTAGGTTCTGGTGTTGTAGCTGCTGTCGAAACTGTTACATTACTTGTAGTAGCATTTGCTTGTGTAGTAGCTGTAGTGTTTGTAGGTGTTGTTGTAGATGGGTCATTTGTGCTTTGTCCAGTTACAGATCTCAGAATGATACCTATAGAATTATTATTATTATTATTATTATTATTATTATTATTATTATTATTATTATTATTATTATTATTATTATTATTATTCAAAATCTGCAGTAAGGAATTATGGGTGAAATAATAACAGTGAAAAACATCAGCCTAGAATAAGAACTTACTCAGTATGAACACGATTCTCAGTTCTTTTGTCTTCATCCTGAATGTTTCCTAATAACACCCTTAAATAATATTACACAAATCATTATACACTTTTCAGAAATCAAATCATTTTAAAATGTTGTACCACATTGTGTTCTATTGTTTTACATTATGCTATATTCTTCATCTTCATTCAGTAGAGTTATATACATTGGTAAGCAATATCAGAGACTATTAATCATTTTTCGATACCAGTGTTTTTGTTTTTTTTTCCACAGCATTTATTGAACACTCATTGACAACGCCTAAACCAGTTTGGGATGTTTTCACGATGCTGAAACACCTGCCTGCCTTCATGTGTAAAGATATTTTCCAAGAATAGATGGGAAGATATTTTTAAGATAGATTAAGAACTCACAATTCAGGTTGAGAATGAAAAAATGATATGTTTTCCTCTGCTCTTTCACTGGACACCTTTACCTAATTTTTTCTAGAACATGATAGTGCCAGGTCTCATTGGATTTCCAGAGATTGCTAATTTTTTTCATCTAAACTAGCTTGACATTTTCCTTTGCAATATCTATGATCTTAGCTGACACATACGTGTACAGTATGTATTCATATGCATTCACAGACAATTACATTTTTTTTTAAAGCTGGTTAACGGTGCACTTAGAATGCACATTACATGTATATCACAACATCCAAAAAAATTAAAAGAATTTTCAATTTAGGTCCGCCTTTGCTTATTAAAAATCTCAATAATTTTGAACAGTATCCTTATGTCTAGAATTGTACCTGATTGATAAAACAAGAGCAAAAAAGCAAATAACATTTAAATAGATGACAAAATATTTTATTAAAGTCAGTCTTATATAGAGACAATTTATATCTAATATCCTGATTATGTATTATAAATGTTATCATTATTTCATAGATATGAATACATTATTTCTTCCATCACTAATTAATATGCAAAATATTAAACTCACCCAGATGATTTGTAATCTTTGTAAGTGTTCAGTTAGAGTGTTATAAAAAGTCCTCAGTTTCAGGTCCGAATCATAGTCCCCGTATTCAGGATACTAAGGCAATGCTTGTCTTGGTTTGTGGTTTATATAGGCTATGAGTTGGCACAATAAATAAACCTATTTTTATTTCTTTGTTTCTCCTGTGATGCTGATTGGGAGATGATACGTGTCATCAGCTTTCACGGCGTCACACATGACTTGACACTCTCAGGTTTGTTCTCATTCTTGTCTTGAATGTACATTACAGACTGCATTCCACTGTTGACTTATACAAGTTCAGAGAGGGAAAGCTTCAAACTTTGAGCATGCATCATAATCCTCATTATCAATCCTATATAGAAGTATATTTCATTTACAAATTTTTGAAACAAAGCTGACAATCAACAGCTGATATTTCCATTCCAAAGAGCGGCTGTACAACAATACTTATTATAGAATCTCTCAAATTTCACCACTGTTTTTCATCACAGATTTATTGTTTGGTTCTAAAATACAGAAATCCTAAATGGCTTGGCCGGTTTCCTCCCCCGGTAAAAAGACATGCATGATAGGTTGATTGGCATCTCTGGAAAAATTGTCCGTACTGTGTGATTGCGTGAGGGTGCATCCTGCCTTGATGCCCGATGACGCCTGAGATAGGCACAGGCTCCCCGTGACCCGGGGTAGTTCGGATATGCAGTAGAAAATGAGTGAGTGAGTAAATGGCATGGATAATGTAGCAGCTTTTGTTGTATAGATAGTAACAAGAGAAAAGGTTGCCATTACCCTGAATTTACTGCAAATATGCTGTGTATATTTTATTAATACTAGGTGGGTGACATAAAGGATATAAATCACCCAAAATGTTCTTCTGTTTATGTTATATAGCCTTTCTGTAAGCTATAGCCTTCAGATTTCTTTAACTTCCAGGTTCACTTCATGGGGAGTTGAACGTGAAATGTATTAAAATTAACAATTTATTCATATTTGATTTAATGTGTATGTGAATTCTAGATTGTATGCGCTGAAAAATGTTTTTACAGACACTGACTATTTTATTGTGTGCTCTTTCCTTTGTTTAATGTTTGTTTAAACTTTCATGTTTAATAAATGCATGTCATCTGAGATATTTTTGTTTTCATATGCTGAACATATTTTTGTTTGCATTCTGAAGTCTAAAGACGTAAGACAAGGCATCAGTTTGTTATCCATCACTGAAGCATTTGTTTTCTGTTTCTTCATGTTTGTTGCTTTGAGCTACGTGATACATGACTAATAATGAAACTTCTTAGTATTAGCATCTGACTACTGACATATAAGCAAATAACTGTCATGGTAGGGAAGGTAGGTTAATTGATTTGAATTTCTTACAGAACCACAATTACCTGATTTATTTATAATGATTTAGAACTGATTTTTGTGTTTTTTAAAATTGAGTATATAAAACTGTTCATGAAGCACTTGTGTGTAGTTCTGACAGGAACAGAAAGAAAGGTGCTAGTGACTAATACTGTAGATGAATTATGTGGTAATTAAATTAGTCTGCTTGATCTTTTTCTTAATTTTCAGAATTAAATAAAGTTTTTCCCTCATCAACACATATTCAATGACAGAAAGTTGAAGCTATTTTATAAATTTTAGAAATAGCATGATGCCTATGTACAACTGACACATTTATGCACAATCGCTCCTCTTTAGGAGTTGGTGGATTTGACATTCATTTTCAACGTACTTGTCATGACGCGGGGCAGGATACGGACCCAGACGCAGGATAGCAAAACAAAACAGGGTTTAATAACAAAGGGAACACGAAACATGACACAGACTGAAGACAAGACAGGACAACAATTAGCACAATTAAATACACAAGACAATCATGAACACAATGAGGAGCAGGTGTGGTGACAGGAAGGAGCAGACAAAGGCAGGGCAGACACGTGACGAGAAACAAACAAAACTGCACGTCTCCAAAGTCCGAGCTGAATCATGACGGTACTTTAATCAGCAATTTTCATTCTTACGTAAATACATGTAGTAGCTGATGGGTATAGTGACCAACATGACATTTGTTGTATATATTAAATTAGGTTTCTAAAATAAGTTTCTATGATGTCAAAACATTGGAGGACGTTTTGAGTATACGAATTAAAAAAATGTATTCGATTCAAGTACCCCTTTCATTTTTTAGACATACTGTAGTGGCAGCTTGCTGTTTCTTGTTTAGTGGAATTGATTTGCATTCTTCTGTTGAATTATTTTATTTCTAAAGCACATTTTACACAACTAAGTTGTGTACACAACATGAAAAAATATTATCCTCAACTCAGATTGTAATCAGAAATATTTTAATTCAGATTTAGGAGTCTTCTTCATTTTCACTCCTGATGAGATTGGATGCATCTCTTTGTAAACTGGCAGACAAAATGTTCATGTTAGCTTCATCAATAAAGATAAGTGGACCTGTTTTCAAAGCAGCCATGCAAGCCCAAGCCTTGACACTACCACCATCATGTTTCACAGATGAGCATGTATCTTTTGGTTCATGAGCAGATTCTTTCGTTTTCCACACTTTCCATCACTTTGCTAGAGGTTAATGTTGGTTTCAGAAATTTCATGGCTAGTTTCTGTATTTTCTTGTGAATTCAAGTATGATATTTCTAGCCTCTGTATTTCTGCTCTTAAAGTCATCTTCAAAAGTGCAATTGAAGTACTTTATCCCCTGCCATGTGAAGGATGTGGAGATGTTACATCCGGACATAAAAGAGTGGAAAAGACATCACTCACTCATTTTCTACCGCTTATCCAATCTTCTCGGGTCACGGGGAGCATGTGCCTATCTCAGGCATCATCGGGCATCAAAGCAGGATACACCCTGGACGGAGTGCCAACCCATCACAGGGCACACACACACTCACACACTACGGGCAATTTTCCAGAGATGCCAATCAACCTACCATGCATGTCTTTGTACTGGGGGAGGAAACCAGAGTACCCGGAGGAAACCCCCGAGGCACCGGGAGAACATGCAAACTCTATTTTTTTTCCACCGAGGCAGTTTGAGTGCTGGTTCGGAACCTAATTTAGAACCAGTTCTTTCTTTTTCGACAGCCAATGCTCTGAACCAGGAAAAGTGGTTCTTAAGTAGCACCAAAACGTTGCTGGTCTAGACTTAAGATCTGCTTGCGTCAACGGGTGGGGGCGGGGCTACTGTTAGTGCATTTGATAATGTACCTTAAGTATACTAATGTTTAATTCACTTTTACTTTACACGCAATAAGATCAATTATCAGCACACATGATAGTAGGTAGCTACATGCTAAGGCGACCTTTTTTCTGTGTTAATGATAAAATAATGTTATGTACTTTATCGATTACAGCCTCCGTTTATACAAATTACACGGAGCTGCATGTACATGTTGGATTCGCCGTGTTTGGATGCCAATGTAGGTTCACAAAACCATGAGCATTAACAGTATAGCAACATCCGCCATTGGTGATGTTGTGTTTGTGTTTGCCGCTGCTGCGCTAAAGTTGCTGGGAAATGTGACACGTATACAGTGACGTCAGACTCGGCTCTGTGATGGCTCTCTAGCTCATGTAAAGGCAAACGGGTTCTTAGAAGGTTCGCCAGTGGAACCAACTTTGAACAGCACCAGCACTAGCTCTGAACCAGCACACGGTTCTTTCTGGTGGAAAGGGGGCATAATTGCCACTTTCAAGAAAACCTGTCTGATGTTGCTGTATGAATTTGGGATTAAAAAAATATAAAGAAACATGTTTTGTTCAACATTTCTTTTTTGTTAACTCTAAGAAAGCATAACAATATTTAACCACAACATGAAAATGCTTTAATCATCAGCAGAGATGATGCTAATGAAGTAGGCAGTTGAACAGAGAGGTTAAAACAGTAATAAACTAACTAGATTCTTCATAAACCAAATGCCACACTTCAGTTACGTTGTTAGAAAGCTGTGAACCACCATGAAAAATTATTATCCTCAACTCAGATTGTAATCATTCATTCATTCATTCATTCATTTTCTACCACTTATCTGAACTACCTCGGGTCACAGGGAGCCTGTGCCTATCTCAGGCGTCATCGGGCATCGAGGCCAGATTGTAATCAGAAATCTTTAAATACAGATTTAGTCTTCTTCAATTTCACTCCTGATGAGATTGGATTAGTGTTAGTTACAGTATGAGCACAAAGAACTGTATAATCAGTGTCTAGTTTTCACAGGATGAACTACTACCAAGAAGAACCAATGGAGAGTTTAAAATGATCCTAAAAGCCTCCAACAAAAATTAAAGTGAAATTCAAAAAGTTTTCACATTTCAGAGCTGATTTGGGGTTTACGATTATTAAACTTTTTTTTTTTACTGGAAATATTATTCAGTCTCTGTAAGTTTACTTGTCATGTGCATAACTAATGATATGTAATTTGCCAGTGAATTAATTAGGAAAGAATCAAATACTGAGCAAGAGATTCCCAAATAATTCGACTGGACAAATTTAAAAACCATAAGAAAGCATACATTTGTGGGCACATACTGTATGATGATTCTGAGTCTGTTTATGACGTTGATTCCGGTTATGATTCTTATTCTGTTTATTATATTGATTCTGTTTATGATACTGATTCTGGTTATGATTCAACTTATGATTTTGATTCAGTTCTTGATTCAGATTCAATTTATGATACAGATTCTCTTTATGATTCTGATTTTGTATATGATACTGAATCTTTTGTGATTCTGATTATATTTATAATAATTTTATGATATATTTTAACCAGTTTAAATCATAACATTCCCTTTGAACATTTTATGTTTTATGGATGCACAAATGTAAAATTCGTTTTTTGTCCATCACCATGAGGGTGTGCTTTAAAAATGAAAACCACTAATGGTTTATAAACTATGCCAGTCAGAAACTTAAAAATAACCACAATTAAAATGATTAGACTGGATTATTACAAATACTGGATAGTCACACCTTAAACTGGTTTGGTTAGGACATACAAGAGCAGGAGGAAAAAGCTTCATAAAGGAGTAACGACTATCTAAACAGTGATTATATGAGAGAAGATAATTGACATTAAATAAGAGCCAGTAGTATAGATTCTCATGAGTTTATTTGAAACTGATTTATGCATTTATAAATATAAAGTGCTGCATTCAATGCAAGCACAATACACCATGAATCTTATTTCAAGAAAAACATAAAATATAGAAAGATACCCTAGATACCCACTGCAGTAAATAAATACATATATAGTGATAAGCACCTTACAAAAGAACAAAAAGGAGGATTTTTTTTTGTAAAGTGCACCAGTTTATAGAACTTACAGTATACATAACATTTTCTCCTTCATTGCTTTGTATATTAGGAAAGAACTCCAGATTAAGACACGTATTAAATAAAGTCAAACCACAATTCTGTGTTTTACAGAACAGTTCATTTATGTGTTATTTCATTCATGCTTAATTAATTTTGTCTAAAACATAATTTAGGACATCGTCTGGATTATATTAAATAATTTGCAAAAACCCTCAATACTTTGTTTTTTAAGCCAAAGTGTCACATGCATCACCAAAGCTGGTTCGATAGATAATGTTTTTGCATGTGCATTTCTGTGCAAATATACTGTTATAAATAAACTTACTAATGTTAACTTAGATCTATCATAGAATAGTTTCCATTTGATAAATACAATTCCATCACTGTAAAATAGACTCCAGGATTGAGTAATCCACAATCAAATACAAAGAATATGTTACAAGATGTCAAAATAATTAAAGCTACAAGTATTGACCAATCCATATTATTGCACATTCAAACAAGTTAGCAGATTCTTATAATGCTGTTCCTATTGTACTTTTTACACATACACATTATTTAAAATCTTAGCTCGGTATATTCACATGATTCATTGAGGGAACTGGATAGTAAAACTTGGTAAAGGTTCTCATTCTTAGAGGAGGATGTGGTTTAGCATCAGCTGGACCGTGTGAACAGAAGCGACACAGCCACCATGAAGCACGCCATGAGCACACTGATCCTGCTGCTGACATCACCTGAATTAAATACTGTTGAAACAGAAATGACTTGTTAGAACAAAAGGCACTATGATAACAACAATACAGGATGATCAGTTGTTAAATAAAAATGAAAGGTGTGTTCTCTAATGCTCAGGACCAGGACCATGATGACTTATCAGTTGGACAGTATACCGTGACACAGTGATTTATAAGTTGAATTTTAAACACTGAAATAACATTTCCCCAATGTTTCGAAGTTCTTTCGAGTTTTCAATGCTGATCGGTCTTGTCTGGCGAGCGCTCCACATAATCCCCATAATTAAAAACATACTTTTAGCTGCCATAATGTTAGATATAAGGGCATTGTAAAAGAGTATGAAATGTTATTGATTTATAAACTACAAATTGCAGTCTCTGGCTAAATTCCTGTAAAGTTATAGCATGTTAACAGTTACTCTGCTTTGTACAGGGTCATGCCACAACACCCTGTCACAGGATATTATATTATTGAATATCCCTAAGTGTTTTATTCCAAGCATGGATATTTCTTACTACATAAAATATGTATGTACTACTTACCCGTGCCATTCACTGTGATACTGGTGATAGAGATCTGAAAAGGAAGGTTGCCATTTTTGGCTGCTCGAAACATAGTTTGAGCAATTCGGGTGGTGTTGGGATTTCCAGCAGAGCTGTTAAAAGCCAAGTCCATGCTGTTCAGAATTGAATCAGTAACTGCTTTAAACGTTCCGGTGCTGGTTAGACAAAGATAAAGTGAGTTAGTAAAGAGAAATGTGTGTATTGAAATTTGGTTTTATGGTCTATGAGGCAAAATGCTTAAAATAAACTTTTAATTACCTGTAGTTTAACATGGTTAAGAGACTGAATGAATTTGGGAAGTCTTGAGTGAAAAAAGGGTTAAGCTGCAAAGAAGTCAACAGTTGATTAACAAGGGAAACTTTTCTACAATTAAAATCTTGATATTAAAATTATATATATATATATATATATATATATATATATATATATATATATATATAAGGGAAAACAACATCAATAGCTTTCACATATACAAGCATATGTGCAAAGTGCTGAAATGTATATACTGTATACATCATTAAAAAAAAATACATTCTGCAAATAAATACAAGACAGGCACAACAGGACCATGTACAACTCTAGTAGGATTAGAAATAAAAACACTGCAGAGTTTGTGATCATTGTGTATCGTGTTCTTTCAGCTCTGCAGGAACCTGTAATCTAAAGGTAACAAGCTATCAGACTACACCGTCATAGGAATAATATATAAAAAATATCAAGCAAAACATAAAAAAGTATAAATCAAAACTTTTTATTTTTTATATATTATTCTTGACATACAGTACTTGACAAGTTTGCTATAGATAAAAATGTGCATTTTAGTGATTGAATCCCAAATTTGAGTGATTTATATTAGTGGAACTTACTGTGACTATTAGTCTATATCTGTATTTCTGCATTTCATGCTTGTATTTGTGAAAGCGACTAATTCTGTTTTGCATTTTCACAAGTTCACAATTAAACCAAAGGGTACTAATTTCATACTTACTCCATTTTTAATCATTAATGTTCTGGTTGTGAATGAATCTGAACTAGTATTTGAGAGATCTGCTGTAAAAGTGCCATTTGTTACAAAAATGACAGTCACACCGATTGGCTGATCTGAAAAGAGAAATATAGGGTATAAATGCAAATATTTGGAAGGACAAACATGATGCAAATACAGTGTTTTAATTTGTCATTTGATATTTTTTTTATTAGAATTCTTTTATAAATGCCAATCCTCTGAGAATTATTATTTTATAAGGTTATACTCACTAAGGACAGTGATTGCGCTGGGATCAATTAGCGCACTAAAATTACTGTTACTATTTACAGCCTCCTTCAGAGCAGTTGCTGCTGCTTGTCCAGATGGGATGGGAGTTGTGGAGTTCTCGTCGAATATCAGCTCGACATCTGCATCTGTATTTTGGTCAGCACGTGTAGATCGACCTCTGCAGGAAAAAAATGTTGTTAATATTACATTCTTGTGTTGTATAAAATTCTTTAGATTTTTTTTTAGATCTTTGCTAATTTGTCCGAACAAACTTTAACTCTGAATTTCTCTTAGGGTTGGAATTACATGAATAAATTACTCTTTTAAACAGAAAAATATTACTGTTTTACTGTTTAATTTTTAAACATTGTATCCCAGTACAGAAACATAATTTCTCATCTACAATGTATGAAACATGTAATATGCATTTAAAAAAAAAATGTGTGAATTGTAAATTTAAAATGGTTCTCACCTGAAAGCTTTGACTCTGCAGCCACGGTACTTAGAGCCAAAAAGAACTGTATAGATTTGATTCAACTGCAAAAAGATGATATTTATTGTTATCCTACAGTTAGAGCTTTTTATTACTGTCTCTGTTTAGTCAGTAGACAAATATTTTGTAAATTTATCTCAAAAAACATCTGTTTTAGATCTTAATTTTGACCACAGTAGAGAAATGTAGTTTTCTGTTCTGAATAATTTCACATTGTTTTATAATATTTCAGTGGATTGTCTGACACGTACCAGTTGAGTCACCTGTGCAGCCAAAGATTTAAATGCAGGAGTAGTTGGATCACCTAATTCTGTAGTAAAAGGAGTCATGAGACCAACACTCAGGTCGACAGTTGGCTGTGGACGAAGTGTTACAGCTGCTGCTGTTGTTGTTGTTATTGGGGAGCTGGAAGTATTTGTAAGGATTACTACCGCTGGAGTAGTTGTTGAAACTGTTACAGTACCAGTAGTATCACCTGAATTAAATACTGTTTAAATGAAACAGAAATGACTTGTTAGAACAAAAGGCACTATGATAACAACAATACAGGATGATCAGTTGTTAAATATAAATGAAAGGTGTGTTCTCTAATGCTCAGGACCAGGACCATGATGACTTATCAGTTGGACAGTATACCGTGATACAGTGATTTATAATTTGAACTTTAAACATTGAAATAACATTTTCCCAATGTATCGAAGTTCTTCCAAGTTCTCAATGCTGATCGGTCAGAAGTCGTCAATTATTTATTTTTTTGTTTTTAACTTGTCTGGTGAGCGCTCCACATAATCCCCATAATTAAAAACATACTTTTAGCTGCCATTTTGTTAGATATAAGGACATTGTAAAAGAGTATGAAATGTCATGGTTTTATAAACTACAAATTGCAGTCTCTGGCTAAATTCCTGTAAAGTTATAGCATGTTAACAGTTACTCTGCTTTGTACAGGGTCATGCCACAACACCCTGTCACAGGATATTATATTATTGAATATCCCTAAGTGTTTTATTTCAAGCATGGATATTTCTTAGTACATAAAATATGTATGTATTACTTACCCGTGCCATTCACTGTGATACTGGTGATAGAGATCTGAAAAGGAAGGGTGCCATTTTTGGCTGCTCGAAACATAGTTTGAGCAATTTGGGTGGTGTTGGGATTTCCAGCAGAGCTGTTAAAAGCCAAGTCCATGCTGTTCAGAATTGAATCAGTAACTGCTTTAAACGTTCCGGTGCTGGTTAGACAAAGATAAAGTGAGTTAGTAAAGAGAAATGTGTGTATTGAAATTTGGTTTTATGGTCTATGAGGCAAAATGCTTAAAATAAACTTTTAAGTACCTGTAGTTTAACATGGTTAAGAGACTGAATGAATTTGGGAAATCTTGAGTGAAAAAAGGGTTAAGCTGTAAAGAAGTCAACAGTTGATTAACAAGGGAAACTTTTCTACAATTAATATCATAATATTATATATATATATATATATATATATATATATATATATATATATATATATATATATATATATATAAAGGGAAAACAACATCAATAGCTTTCACATATACAAGCATGTGTGCAAAGTGCTGAAATGTATATACTGTATACATCATTAAAAAAATTACATTCTGCAAGTAAATACACATCAGGCACAACAGGACCATGTACAACTCTAGTAGGATTAGAAATAAAAACACTGCAGAGTTTGTGATCATTGTGTATTGTGTTCTTTCAGCTCTGCAGGAACCTGTACTCTAAAGGTAACAAGCTATAAGACTACACCGTCAGAGGAATAATATATAAAAAATATCAAGCAAAACATAAAAAAGTATAAATCAAAACTTTTTCTTTTTTATATATTATTCTTGACATACAGTACTTGACAAGTTTGCTATAGATAAAAATGTCTCTAATGTGCATTTTAGTGATTGAATCCCAAATTTGAGTGATTTATATTAGTGGAACTTACTGTGACTATTAGTCTATATCTGTATTTCTGCATTTCATGCTTGTATTTGTGAAAGCGATTTGCATTGTGTTTTGCATTTTCACAAGTTCATCATTTAAACCAAAGGGTACTAATTTCATACTTACTCCATTTTTAATCATTAATGTTCTGGTTGTGAATGAATCTGAACTAGTATTTGAGAGATCTGCTGTAAAAGTGCCATTTGTTACAAAAATGACAGTCACACTGATTGGCTGATCTGAAAAGAGAAATATAGGGTATAAATGCAAATATTTGGAAGGACATACATGGTGCAAATACAGTGTTTTAATTTGTCATTTGATATTTTTTTTATTAGAATCTCCCTTTACACCCTTGTTTGTTATAATAACCTCCACTCATCTGGGAATTATTGTTTTTTAAGGTTATACTCACTAAGGACAGTGATTGCGCTGGAATCAATTTGTGCACTCAAAGTACTGTCACTATCTACAGCCTCTTTCAGCACAGTTGTTGCTGCTTGTCCAGATGGGATGGGAGTTGTAGAGTTCTCGTCGAATATCAGCTCGACATCTGCATCTGTATTTTGTACAGCACGTATAAGCTGAGGTCTGCAGGAAAAAAATCATAGTTAATATTACATTCATGTGTTGTATAAAATTCTTTAGAAGTTATTTTTAATATGCTAATTTGTCCTAACAAACTTTAACTCTTAATTTGTCTTAGGGTTGGAATAACATGAATAAATTACTCTTTTAAACAGAAAAATATTACTGTTTTACTTGTATGTGAAAATTTTAAACTATGTATTCCAGAATAGAAAATTAATTTCTTACTACAATGTATGAAACATGTAATATGTACATATAAAAATGTGTTAATTGTAAATTTAAAATGGGTCTCACTTGAAAGCTTTGACTCTGCAGCCGCGGTACTTAGAGCCAAAGCGTTTTCTGTAGATTGGATTCAACTGCAAAAAGATGATATTTATTATTATACTACAATTTGTGACAGTGATGTGATATACAGCTAAGTATGGTGACCCATACTCAGAATTCGTACTCTACATTTAACCCATACAATGTGCACACACACACACCGTGAACACACACCCGGAGCAGTGGGCAGCCATTTATGCTGGGCCCAAGGGCACCTCAACCGTGGCCAGCCCGAGACTCGAACCCACAACCTTAGGGTTACGAGTCAGACTCTCTAACCATTAGGCCACAGCTTCCCCGTGTTAGAACTTTTTATTACAGTCTCTGTTTAGTCAATAAACAAATATTTTGTAAATTTATCTCACAATCTGTTAAATCAGTAAATGTGTGCACATCCCACCTTCCGGCAGGTGCAGGACAAAAGAAACTGTTAAAGTAAAAAATTTGTAATGTCCGCAACACTTTTAACCTCCCATCTTTATTAATTAATTAAAAAAAGCAACGTTTCGACCCTCTTGGGTCTTCTTCAGGCAAATGAAGCACATTTGTCAAAAAAGGGGGGATATATAGGCCTTGCAATCAACTGACCCACCCTGTGATATTAATTAACTTAATTGGGTCTAAACAAGCCCAATAACCCCACCCTTTTCTCAATTAAAAGAACATGTTCATAGAAGAACAATACAATGAAAAACCACTGCAATGGAAGAAGCAGCTCCACACCAGCATACATGCTCAAAAACAACATGAAAACCACCCCACATTTACACAAAAGACCACAGAAAAATAGTCAATAAAAAAATCTCACAAAACATCTTTTTAGATCTTACTTTTGACCACAATTGTGAAATGTATAGTTTTCTGTTCTTATAATTTCATAAATTATTTCACATAATTATATAATATTTCAGTAGATGGTCTGACACGTACCAGTTGAGTCACCTGTGCAGCCAAAGATTTAAATGCAGGAGTATTTGGATCGCTTAATTCTACAGTAAACTCAGTCTTGAGACCAATACTCAGGTCGACAGTTGGCTGTGGACGAACTGTTACGGCTGCTGCTGTTGCTGTTGTCACCACTGTTGTTGTTATTGGGGAGCTGGAAGTAGTAGTTATTGTTGTAGCATTTGCTTGTGTAGTAGCTGTAGCCTTTGTAATTGCTGGTGTTGGAGGTGCTGTCGAAACTGTTACATTACCAGTAGTAGCATTTGCTTGTGTAGTAGCTGTGGCGTTTGTAGTTGCTGTCGAAACTGTTACATTACCAGTAGTAGCATTTGCTTGTGTAGTAGCTGTGGCGTTTGTATTTGCTGTCGAAACTGTTACATTACCTGTAGTAGCATTTGCTTGTGTAGTAGCTGTTGCGTTTGTAGTTGCTGTGGAAACTGTTACATTACCAGTAGTAGCATTTGCTTGTGTAGTAGCTGTTGCGTTTGTAGATGCTGTCGAAACTGTTACAATACCAGTAGTAGCATTTGCTTGTGTAGTAGCTGTGGCGTTTGTAGTTGCTGTCGAAACTGTTACATTACCAGTAGTAGCATTTGCTTGTGTAGTAGCTGTAGCGTTTGTAGTTGCTGTCGAAACTGTTACATTACCAGTAGTAGCATTTGCTTGTGTAATAGCTGTTGCGTTTGTAGTTGCTGTTGAAACTGTTACATTACCAGTAGTAGCATTTGCTTGTGTGGTAGCTGTGGCGTTTGTAGTTGCTGTTGAAACTGTTACATTACCAGTAGTAGCATTTGCTTGTGTGGTAGCTGTGGCGTTTGTAGTTGCTGTTGAAACTGTTACATTACCAGTAGTAACATTTGTAGGTGTTGGTGTTGTAGTTGCTGTTGAAACTGTTACATTACCAGTAGTAGCATTTGCTTGTGTAGTAGCTGTGGCGTTTGTATTTGCTGTCGAAACTGTTACATTACCTGTAGTAGCATTTGCTTGTGTAGTAGCTGTTGCGTTTGTAGTTGCTGTCGAAACTGTTACATTACCAGTAGTAGCATTTGCTTGTGTAGTAGCTGTAGCGTTTGTAGTTGCTGTCGAAACTGTTACATTACCAGTAGTAGCATTTGCTTGTGTAGTAGCTGTTGCGTTTGTAGTTGCTGTTGAAACTGTTACATTACCAGTAGTAGCATTTGCTTGTGTGGTAGCTGTGGCGTTTGTAGTTGCTGTTGAAACTGTTACATTACCAGTAGTAACATTTGTAGGTGTTGGTGTTGTAGTTGCTGTTGAAACTGTTACATTACCAGTAGTAGCATTTGCTTGTGTAGTAGCTGTAGCGTTTGTAGATGCTGTCGAAACTGTTACATTACCAGTAGTAGTATTTGCTTGTGTAGTAGCTGTTGCGTTTGTAGATGCTGTCGAAACTGTTACATTACCAGTAGTAGCATTTGCTTGTGTAGTAGCTGTGGCGTTTGTAGTTGCTGTCGAAACTGTTACATTACCAGTAGTAACATTTGTAGGTGTTGGTGTTGTAGTTGCTGTTGAAACTGTTACATTACCAGTAGTAGCATTTGCTTGTGTGGTAGCTGTGGCGTTTGTAGTTGCTGTTGAAACTGTTACATTACCAGTAGTAACATTTGTAGGTGTTGGTGTTGTAGTTGCTGTTGAAACTGTTACATTACCAGTAGTAGCATTTGCTTGTGTGGTAGCTGTGGCGTTTGTAGTTGCTGTTGAAACTGTTACATTACCAGTAGTAACATTTGTAGGTGTTGGTGTTGTAGTTGCTGTCGAAACTGTTACATTACCAGTAGTAGCATTTGCTTGTGTAGTAGCTGTAGCGTTTGTAGATGCTGTCGAAACTGTTACATTACCAGTAGTAGTATTTGCTTGTGTAGTAGCTGTTGCGTTTGTAGATGCTGTCGAAACTGTTACATTACCAGTAGTAGTATTTGCTGGTGTAGTAGCTGTAGTGATTGTAGTTGCTGTCAAAACTGTTACATTACCAGTAGTAGCATTTGCTTGTGTAGTAGCTGTAGCGTTTGTAGTTGCTGTCGAAACTGTTACATTACCAGTAGTAGCATTTGCTTGTGTAGTAGCTGTTGCGTTTGTAGTTGCTGTTGAAACTGTTACATTACCAGTAGTAGCATTTGCTTGTGTGGTAGCTGTGGCGTTTGTAGTTGCTGTTGAAACTGTTACATTACCAGTAGTAACATTTGTAGGTGTTGGTGTTGTAGTTGCTGTTGAAACTGTTACATTACCAGTAGTAGCATTTGCTTGTGTAGTAGCTGTAGCGTTTGTAGATGCTGTCGAAACTGTTACATTACCAGTAGTAGTATTTGCTTGTGTAGTAGCTGTTGCGTTTGTAGATGCTGTCGAAACTGTTACATTACCAGTAGTAGCATTTGCTTGTGTAGTAGCTGTGGCGTTTGTAGTTGCTGTCGAAACTGTTACATTACCAGTAGTAACATTTGTAGGTGTTGGTGTTGTAGTTGCTGTTGAAACTGTTACATTACCAGTAGTAGCATTTGCTTGTGTGGTAGCTGTGGCGTTTGTAGTTGCTGTTGAAACTGTTACATTACCAGTAGTAACATTTGTAGGTGTTGGTGTTGTAGTTGCTGTTGAAACTGTTACATTACCAGTAGTAGCATTTGCTTGTGTGGTAGCTGTGGCGTTTGTAGTTGCTGTTGAAACTGTTACATTACCAGTAGTAACATTTGTAGGTGTTGGTGTTGTAGTTGCTGTCGAAACTGTTACATTACCAGTAGTAGCATTTGCTTGTGTAGTAGCTGTAGCGTTTGTAGATGCTGTCGAAACTGTTACATTACCAGTAGTAGTATTTGCTTGTGTAGTAGCTGTTGCGTTTGTAGATGCTGTCGAAACTGTTACATTACCAGTAGTAGCATTTGCTGGTGTAGTAGCTGTAGTGATTGTAGTTGCTGTCAAAACTGTTACATTACCAGTAGTAGCATTTGCTTGTGTAGTAGCTGTAGCGTTTGTAGTTGCTGTTGAAACTGTTACATTACCAGTAGTAGCATTTGCTTGTGTGGTAGCTGTGGCGTTTGTAGTTGCTGTTGAAACTGTTACATTACCAGTAGTAACATTTGTAGGTGTTGGTGTTGTAGTTGCTGTTGAAACTGTTACATTACCAGTAGTAGCATTTGCTTGTGTAGTAGCTGTAGCGTTTGTAGATGCTGTCGAAACTGTTACATTACCAGTAGTAGCATTTGCTTGTGTAGTAGCTGTGGCGTTTGTAGTTGCTGTCGAAACTGTTACATTACCAGTAGTAACATTTGTAGGTGTTGGTGTTGTAGTTGCTGTTGAAACTGTTACATTACCAGTAGTAGCATTTGCTTGTGTGGTAGCTGTGGCGTTTGTAGTTGCTGTTGAAACTGTTACATTACCAGTAGTAACATTTGTAGGTGTTGGTGTTGTAGTTGCTGTTGAAACTGTTACATTACCAGTAGTAGCATTTGCTTGTGTGGTAGCTGTGGCGTTTGTAGTTGCTGTTGAAACTGTTACATTACCAGTAGTAACATTTGTAGGTGTTGGTGTTGTAGTTGCTGTCGAAACTGTTACATTACCAGTAGTAGCATTTGCTTGTGTAGTAGCTGTAGCGTTTGTAGATGCTGTCGAAACTGTTACATTACCAGTAGTAGTATTTGCTTGTGTAGTAGCTGTTGCGTTTGTAGATGCTGTCGAAACTGTTACATTACCAGTAGTAGCATTTGCTGGTGTAGTAGCTGTAGTGATTGTAGTTGCTGTCAAAACTGTTACATTACCAGTAGTAGCATTTGCTTGTGTAGTAGCTGTAGCGTTTGTAGTTGCTGTTGAAACTGTTACATTACCAGTAGTAGCATTTGCTTGTGTGGTAGCTGTGGCGTTTGTAGTTGCTGTTGAAACTGTTACATTACCAGTAGTAACATTTGTAGGTGTTGGTGTTGTAGTTGCTGTTGAAACTGTTACATTACCAGTAGTAGCATTTGCTTGTGTAGTAACTGTTGCGTTTGTAGATGCTGTCGAAACTGTTACATTACCAGTAGTAGCATTTGCTTGTGTAGTAGCTGTAGTGTTTGTAGTTGCTGTCAAAACTGTTACATTACCAGTAGTAGCATTTGCTTGTGTAGTAGCTGTAGCGTTTGTAGTTGCTGTCGAAACTGTTACATTACCAGTAGTAGCATTTGCTTGTGTGGTAGCTGTTGCGTTTGTAGGTGTTGTTGTTGTAGATGTGTCATTTGTGCTTTCTCCAGTTACAGATCTCAGAATGATACCTATAAAATCATTATTATTATTATTATTATTATTATTATTATTATTATTATTATTATTATTATTATTATTATTATTCAAAATCTGCAGTAAGGAATTATGGTTGAAACAATAACAGTGAAAAAACATCAGCCTAGAATAAGTACTTACACAGTATGAACACGATTCTCAGTTCTTTTCTCGTCATCCTAAATGTTTCCCAATAACACCCTTAAATAATATTACACAAATTTATTATACACTTTTCAGAAATCAAAACATTTTCATCTGTTGTACCACATTGTGTTTTCCATTGTATTACATTACACAATATTCTTCATCTGCATTCTATAGAGTTTTATACATTGGTAATCTATATCACAGACTATTAATCATTTTTAGATACCATTGGGGTTTTTTTTCACAGCATTTTTTGAACAATTTGACATTCACTTCTGCTAAAGTTTCAACGCCTAAACCAGTCTGGGATGTTTTCCCAATGCTGAAATACCTGCCTGCCTTCATGTGTAAAGATATTTCCAAGAAAAGATGGCAAGATATTTTTAAGACAGCTTTAAGATAACTGTTAACATTTAATATCAGGTTGAGAATGAAAAACCATGTCTTATGTTTTCCTCTGCTCTTTCACTAAAAACCTTTACTTAATTCTTTTAGGAAAATTATTGAAAAACCTTTACTTAATTCTTTCTAGAACATGATAGTGCCAGGTCTCATTGGATTTCCAGAGATTACTAAATATTTTTCATCTAAACTCGCTTGAAATTTTTCTCCTTTGCAAAATAGCTGAGATGACACATACACACTTACGTGTATATATACATATGCATACACAGACATTTTTTTGTGCCTGGTTAATGGCACACATAGAATGCATATTATATCACAACATCCAAAAGAATTTAAAAAATTTTCAATTTCGGTGTGCCTTTGCTTATTAAAAAATCTCATTTAACAGTATCTTTATATCTAGAATTGTACCTGATAACATTTAAATAGATGACAAAATATTTATTATGTCTTATATACAGACAATTTATATCTAATAACCTGAATATTTATTATAAATTTGATCATTATTTCATAGGTATGAATACATTATTACTTCCATCACTAATTAATGTGCAAAATATTAAACTCACCCAGATGATTTGTAATCTTTGTAAGTGTTCAGTTAGAGTGTTATAAAAAGTCCTCAGTTTCAGGTCAGAATCATAGTCCCGGTATTCAGGATACTAAGGTAATGCTGGTCTTGGTTTGTGGTTTTTATAGGCTATGAGTTGCCACGATGAATAAACCCACTTTTTTTTCTCTGTTTCTCCTGTGATGCTGATTGGGAGATGATACGTGTTATCAGATTTCACGTTGTCACACAGGACTTGACACTTTCAGGTTTGTTCTCATTCTAGTCTTGAATGTACATTACAGACTGCATTCCACTGTTGACTTATACAAGTTCAGAGAGGGAAAGCTTCAAACTTTGAGCATGCATCATAAGCCTCATTATCAATCCTATATAGAAGTATATTTCATTTACAAATTTTTGAAACAAAGCTAAAAATGAACAGCTGATATTTCCATTCCAGAGATATCTAAAGTAAATAAACCCGAAGTACATAATTTTGAAGTACATAATTATAAAGTAAATAATGTTTTAATGTACAAATAATGCACGTGGTGTTCGCAGGCTTCTAAAATAAATGCAAAAGAGGTTGTACTACAATACTTATAAAATCTCTCAAATTTCACTACTTGGATAATGTATCAGCTTTTGCTGTATAGATAGTAAACATGAGAAAAGGTTGCCATTAGCCTTAATTTACTGCAAATATGCTGTTTCTATCCTAATAATACTTGGTGGGTGACATAAAGGAGGGTATTAAAGTTATGCACATCACCCAAAATGTACTTCTGTATATGTTATATAGCCTTTCTGTATATGTTATCAGATGTATTTAACTTCCAGGTTCACTCCATATGGAGTTGAATGTGAAATGTATTAAAATTAAAAATTTATTCATATTTGGTTTAATGTGTATGTGATTTCTAGATTTTATGTGCTGAAAAAATTAATTATTGATGAAAAAATTAATTATTTTTCTATTTTAGTGTGTGCTCTTTCCTTCTTTAATAAATGCATGTCATCTGCGTTATTTTTGTTTTCACATGAAAATTTTTTTTTGTTTGCATTCTGAAGTTTAAAGACATTTTGTTATCCATCACTGACACATTTGTTTTCTGTTTCTTCATGTTTGTTGCTTTGAGCTACGTGGTACATGAATAATAATGGAACTTCTTAGTATTAGCATCTGACTACTGACATATAAGCAAATAACTGTCATGGTAGGGAAGGTAGGTTAATTGATTTGAATTTCTTACAGAACCACAATTACTTGATTTATTTAGAATGTTTTATAAATTAGTACATTTAGAAATGTTTTTTTAAAATTGAGTATATAAAACTGTTCATGAAGCACTTGTGTATAGTTCCGACAGTCCTCATTACCAGGAAAAGAAAGAAAGGTCTGATAAGGAAGCAGTAGGTGCTAGTGACTAATAGATGAATTATGTGGTAATTACATTGGCATGCTTGATGTTTTTCTAATTTTTAAGAATTAAATTATGCAAATGAGAAACTGAGTGTTATGTTTTTTCCCTCATCAACACATATGCAATGACAGAAAGTTGAAGCTATTTTATAAATTTTAGAAATCGCATGATGCCTACAGTATGTACAACTGACACATTTACACACAATGTCATGTTATGATTCACAGCACATGTAATGTGCATGTTTCTATTTTTTCACATTCTTTACTTAATTTTGTGTTAATTAGGGTTCCTGTTTTCAGAAACATAGCTCCTTATTGTGCTATTTGTTCTACTCATCACTCCTCTTTGGGAGTTGGTGGATTTGACATTCATTTTCAACGTTCTTTAATCAGCAATTTTCATTCTTGATATTTGTTATATATATGAAATTCATTCATTCATTCATTCATTCATTCATTTTCTGCCGCTTATCCGAACTTCTCAGGTCACGGGGAGCCTGTGCCTATCTCAGGCGTCATCGGGCATCGAGGCAGGATACACCCTGGACAGAGTGCCAACCCATCGCATGGCAGAAACACACACTCTCATTCACTCACACACTACGGACAATTTTCCAGAGATGCCAATCAACCTACCATGCATGACTTTGGACTGGGGGAGGAAACCGGAGTACCCGGAGGAAACCCCCGAGGCACGGGGAGAACATGCAAACTCCACACACACAAGGCGGAGGCGGGAATCAAACCCCGACTCTGGAGGTGTGAGGCGAACGTGCTACCCACTAAGCCACCGTGCCCCCCTATATGTGGCAGGTGGAGGTCAGTAAGTTATTATTAGGCATTAGGTTATTCATTGGTTGGTGCTGATAGAGGAGGTTGGATTATAAGCAGTATATATAAACAACATGCATGTGTGACCTAAACGAGCGTCACTTCCAGGGATCCCGTTTCGCTTCCGGTTTATGGACTGAGGGCTGTTGTGATTTTGGTATGTGAAACAACTATCGCTATGCATCTCTTTAAAACACGGATTATACATGTCGGTTTTCTGCAGCTTCGCAGGACGATCGCAGCAACTGTAGTCATCTCCGTGGCTGCAGATATCGTGGCTTTGACTTATTGTTTGTGGTGTGTGTCTCACATCTGTTTATGCGACCATAATGTTATGCATTTTAATGACTGTAATGGCGTGCTGATGTACTTGCGTTTCGATAGTAACTCGTGCGTTTATTGTAGTCAATACAATGCCGTATATTGGCAGATGACGACTGTTATTTTCCCTCATGTATCCTGAGCTTCACCAGCTGAATGATTAAACTGAAACTATACTTCGCATTGCAACTATGGAGTATTATCTTCACCTCTACTGACTCCCGGGTCCCTGCTCCTGTTATATGGTGGGTCTGATTCATGTGGGTTTTATTATATAAATGTTTTATGGTGACTGGCTAACATGATTAGTTTTCCCTATGTTGTAGACTGATAGGGGCATGCAGTGATGTCACCGCTGTCTTGTTCTTCGTTGAACGTTCGTGAATGCCATTTTAATGCGGTTGTGAATCCGCTAATGGTGTGGGAGTGCTCTTTTGCACTTAGATGGTCCAATTGTGTTTTTATTTAATTGATTTATGTTATTTTTGGTTAATCTAATCTCTGTATCATTTCCAATGTACTGGTGTGATTATTTGTTTTCTCTCTGTTGTTTCAGTGACAATTGGTTTTGTGTTCTTTATTCTTTAATTTGATTTTTTTAATTTTGTTAATTCGTTATTGTGTGTTTGGCAGGTGTGTTTGGCAGGCATTAAGTGTCAGCTTTGTTGCCTGCCTAAACCTTGTTAAACATTTTTGTTTGTGTTTGAGTGTGTGAGTGTGTGAGTGTGTGAGTGTGTGTGTGTGTGTGTGTGTGTGTGTGTGTGTGTGTGTGTGTGTGTGTGTGTGTGTGTGTGTGTGAGTGTGTGTGTGTGTGCATGTTCTGTTATTCTGTTTTACAGGAGCTGCAGACCTTTTCTGAAGAGCAGGGCTGAAGTCTTTAGGTGGTGATGGTGTTTCCTCGTGGACTGCTGTGATTTACCATGTACCATGTTTGCCACAAAGTGGGGAACTTGTGCACAGTATTTTCAATCAATTCATTGGGTAAGATTCCCAGGGTTGTGTAGTCGGGTATTGTTAACCCTTTAGGGTTCTTAAATCATTTAAATTAATTTAATTCATACCCTCCCTCTGCCATCTGGCCACATATATATGAAATTAAGTTTCTAAAATAAGTTTCTATGATGTCAAAACATTAGAGGATGTCTTGATTTTACGCATTATAAAAGTAATGCAATTCAAGTACCCCTTTCATTTTGTAGACATACTGTAGTGGCAGCTTGCTGTTTCTTGTTTAGTGGAATTGATTTGCATTCTTCTGTTGAACTATTTTATTTCTAAAGCACATTTTACACAACGAAGTTGAACAAAGTGCTGTAGAGACATAAAAGTGTGAAACAACAAAGGAAAAGACATTTAAAAGAAATAAATGATATATCACTTGGTGTTTTGATTAAGTGGTTCATCAGTCCTCAGATGTTTGACGTTATTTGTTCATTTTAGTTTAAAAGTGCTGCAACTTGTATCAGAAAAAATGTGACATTAATGCCCCTTTTCCACAAAGTCAGTTTGAGTGCTGGTTCAGAGCCAGAGCCTAATTTAGAAACCGTTTTTTTCTTTTCGACACCCAAAGCACCGGCTCTGAACCAGGAAAAGTGGTTCTTAATGGTGGGGTGAAGGATGTTTGAAAAATGCTTCAGAAAACTGCGTCAGGCTGACTAACAAAACAAACGTCTAGCCAATGAGCAGAAAGGGGCGTGTCTTGTCAATATGCGGCAGAGAGAGTGTTCAGTGCGCATGTCTGACATTAGCCAAAAGCAATCGAATCATTGACATGGCGGATAAAAACAAAAAGCGAAAAAAGGCTTACAATAAGGCAAGAAGCAGGACCCGTGTTAATACAGGATCAGCTTTCAAGTGCTGCTGAGAACAAATACAATCAAATCAAATTTTATTTGTCATATACACATACATACAGGGTACGACATGCAGTGAAATGCTTTATGCAACTGCCCGGTATTAGAATAAGAAGTATAAAAAAAGGCAAAAAAATTAAATAATAATAATAAAAGAAACTATTAACAAACTACTAAAGTATAAACTATATAAGAAAACTATATAAAAAAACTATATAGAAAATATGAAAATATAAAAGAAGAACTGAACATCTTTCACGTGAAACTGAGCTAAACCTTTCACAGTACAACACACAGTACTACAAAAACACATTTGACCTGCATTACCATAGTATTACTCATTGTGATCATTTATTGATCAAAATTATCCCCTCGGCCAGCTGCCACAGCAGGTTCCGCCATAATATGCCTGGGTTACGTATGTATGTGTGGGGTGGAGCTATCAAAACAGGGGTGACACCCATTTGGGTTAGGGGCGTGATTGTTTTGGTGATTTCAAATGTCAACATTGGCTTTCAGACATCGTGCACACCACCTTTAAGTAGCACCAAAACGTTTCTGGTCTAGACTTAAGAACCGCTTGCGGCAAGGGCGGCGTTACTGTTAGCGCCTTTAATAATGTAACTTAAGAAGGGGCTGGGGTCGGGGCTGGGGGCAGGGTTACTGTTAACGCTTTGAAAATGTACCTTAAGTATACTAATGTTTAATAAACTTTAACTTTACCGCAATATGATCAATTATCAGCAAACATAATTGTAGGTAGCTACAAGCTAAGGCTACCTTTTCTGTGTTAATAATATAATAATGTTATGTATTTTCCGTTATTCTCTATTACAACCTCCGTTTATACAAATTACATGGAGCTGCACGTACACGTTTGGATGCCAATGTAGGTTTGCAAAGCCATGAGCATTAACAATAAAGCAACATCCGCCATTGTTGATGTTGTGTTTGTGTTTGCTGCTGCTGCACTAACGTTGCTGCAGTACTAACAGTCCTGTCAGAAGATAATAATGATAATAAAATCTCACAAACTAGATTCTTCGTAAACCAAATGTTACACTTGAGTTAAGTTGTTAGAACGCTGTGAACCACCATGAAAAATTATTATCCTCAACTCAGATTGTAATCATTCATTCATTCATTTTCTACCGCTTATCCGAACTTCTCGGGTCAGAAATCTTTAAATATAGATTTAGTCTTCTTCAATTTCACTCCTGGTGAGATTGGATTAGTATTACAGTACAGTATTTATAGTATTATAGTTACAGAATGAGCACAAACAACTGTATAATCAGTGTCTAGTTTAAACAGGATGAAGTACTACCAAGGAACCAACGGAGAGCTTAAAATGATCCTAAAAGCCTCCAACAAACCTCCAACATACTGAATGATGATTCTGAGTCTGTTCATGACACTGATTCTGGTTATAATACTTATTCTGTTTATTATATTGATTCTTTTTACAGATTCAAGTTAGGATTCAGATTCAGTTTATTGTATTGATTCTGTTTATGATACTGTTCTGCTTATGATTGTGATTCAACTTATGATTTTGATTCAGTTTTTGATTCAAATTCAATTTATAATACAGGTTCTCTTTATAAGGGCACGGTGGCTTAGAGGTTAGCATGTTGGGGTTGGGGGTTCGATTCCCACCTCCGCCTTGTGTGTGCGGAGTTTGCATGTTCTCCCCGTGCCTCGGGGGTTTCCTCCGGGTACTCCGGTTTCCTCCGCCAGTTCAAACTCATGCACGGTCTTTTGATTAGCATCTCTGGAAAATTGTCTGTAGTGTGTGATTGCGTGAGTGAATGAGAGTGTGTGTGTGTACCCTGCGATGGGATGAAAATGAATGAATGAATGAATGATTCTCTTTATGATTCTGATTTATAATACTGAATCTTTATGATTTTGATTCTGTATATAATATTGAATCTTTTGTGATTATGATTACATTTTTAATAATTTTATAATATATTATAATTTATAATATTTTTTCAACCAGTTTAAATCATAACATTCCCTTCGAACATTTTATGTTTTATGGATGCACAAATGTAAAATTCCTTTTGTCCATCACCAAGAGGGTGTGCTTTAAAAATGAAAACTACTTGGGGTTTTGCTCATGAGTGAGGGAAGGATGGAGCGGGAGATCGACAGGTGGATCGGTGGATCTTCTGCAGTAATGCAGTCGATATACCGGTCTGTTGTGGTGAAGAAAGAGCTGAGCCACAAGGCGAAGCTCTCTATTTACCAGTCGATCTACATTCCTACCCTCACATATGGTCATGGGCTTTGGGTCATGACCGAAAGGACAAGATCCCAGATAAAGGCGGCCAAAATGAGTTTCCGTCGCAGGGTGGCTGGGTGCTCCCTTAGAGATAGGGTGAGGAGATCGGTCACTGTCATCGGTCATCGAGAGGAGTCAGCTGAGGTGGCTCGGGCATCTGTTTTGGATGCCTCCTGGACGCCTCCCTGGGGAGGTGTTCCGGGCATGTCCAAACGGGAGGAGGCCCCGTGGAAGACCTAGGACACGCTGGAGGGACCAAGTCTCTCGGCTGGCCTGGGAACGCCTCGGTATTCCCCCGGAGGAGCTGGAGGAAGTGTCTGGGGAGAGGGAAGTCTGGGCGTCCCTGCTTAGACTGCTGCTCCCGTGACCCGACCCCGGATAAGCAGAAGAAAATGGATGGATGGATGGACTAAAGGTTGATAAACTATGCCAGTCAGAAACTGAAAACTATCCAAAATTAAAATGATTAGACTTGATTTTTACAGATACTGGATAATCACACCTTAAACTGGTTTGGTTAGGACATACAAGAGCAGGAGGAAAAAGCTTCATAAAGGAGTAATGACTATCTAAGCAGTGATTATATGAGAGAAGATAATTGACATTAAAAAAGAGCCAGTAGTATAGATTCTCATGAGTTTATTTGAAACTGATTTATGCAATTATAAATATAAAGTGCTGCATTCAATGCAAGTACAATACACCATGAATCTTATTTAAAAAAAACAGAAAATATAGAAAGACCTAGATACCCACTGCAGTAAATAAATATATATAGTGATAAGCACCTTACAAAAGAACAAAAAAGGAGGATTTTTTGTAAAGTGCACCAGTTTATAGAACTTACAGTATAAATAACATATTTTCTCCTTCATTGCTTTGTATATTAGGAAAGAACTCCAGATTAAGACACGTATTAAATCCAGTCAAACCACAATTCTGTGTTTTACAGAACAGTTCATTTATGTGTTATTTCATTCATGCTTAATTAATTTGACTAAAACATAATTTAAGACATCGTCTGGATTATATTTAATAATTTGCAGAAACCCGTAATACTTTGTATTTTAAGCCAAAGCGCCACATGCATCACCAAAGCTGGTTCGATAGATAATGTTTTTGCATGTGCATTTCTGTGCAAATATACTGTTATAAATAAACTTACTAATGTTAACTTATATCTATCATAGAATAGTTTCCATTTGATAAATACAATTACAACACAGTAAAATCGACACCAGGATTGAGTAATCAACAATCAAATACAAAGAATATGTTACAGGATGTCCATTCAAAATAATTAAAGCTACAAGTATTGACCAAACCATATCATTGCACATTCATACAGGTTGGCAGATTCTTATAATGCTGTTCCTATTGTACTTTTTATGCATACACATTATTTAAAATCTTAGCTCGGTATATTCACATGATACATTGAGGGAACTGGATAGTAAAACTTGGTAAAGGTTCTCATTCTGAGAAGAGGATGTGGTTTATCATCAGCTGGACCGTGTGAACAGAAGCGACACAGCCACCATGAAGAATGCCATGAGCACACTGATCCTGCTGCTGACATCACCTGAATTAAATACTGTTTAAATGAAACAGAAATGACTTGTTAGAACAAAAGGCACTATGATAACAACAATACAGGATGATCAGTTGTTAAATATAAATGAAAGGTGTGTTCTCTAATGCTCAGGACCAGGACCATGATGACTTATCAGTTGGACAGTATACCGTGATACAGTGATTTATAATTTGAACTTTAAACACTGAAATAACATTTTCCCAATGTATCGAAGTTCTTCCAAGTTCTCAATGCTGATCAGTCAGAAGTCGTCAATTATTTATTTTTTTGTTTTTAACTTGTCTGGTGAGCGCTCCACATAATCCCCATAATTAAAAACATACTTTTAGCTGCCATTTTGTTAGATATAAGGACATTGTAAAAGAGTATGAAATGTCATGGTTTTATAAACTACAAATTGCAGTCTCTGGCTAAATTCCTGTAAAGTTATAGCATGTTAACAGTTACCTGTCACAGGATATTATATTATTGAATATCCCTGTGTTTTATTCCAAGCATGGATATTTCTTACTACATAAAATATGTATGTATTACTTACCCGTGCCATTCACTGTGATACTGGTGATAGAGATCTGAAAAGGAAGGGTGCCATTTTTGGCTGCTCGAAACATAGTTTGAGCAATTTGGGTGGTGTTGGGATTTCCAGCAGAGCTGTTAAAAGCCAAGTCCATGCGGTTCAGAATTGAATCAGTAACTGCTTTAAATGTTCCAGTGCTGGTTAGACAAAGATAAAGTGAGTTAGTAATGAGAACTGTGTGTATTGAAATGTGGTTTTATAATATGAATATGGATGGTTTATGAGGCAAAATGCTTAAAATAAACTTTTAAGTACCTGTAGTTTAACATGCTTAAGAGACTGAATGAATTTGGGAAGTCTTGAGTGAAAAAAGGGTTAAGCTGCAAAAAAGTCAACAGTTGATTAACAAGGGAAACTTTTCTACAATAAAAATCATGATATATGTATATAGTGTAGTTTACGTAATTAGAAAAATACATTCTGCAAATAAATACAGTGCAGGCACAACAGGACCATGTACAACTCTAGTAGGATTTGAAATAAAATTGTATAAAAATTTATTGTGTTCTTTTAGCTCTGCAGGAACCTGTAATCTAAAGGTAACAAGCTATCAGACTACACTGTCATGGGACATTTTATCTATAGCAAACTTGTCAAGTATGTCAAGAATTATATATAAAAAAATATCTAAATATAAAACAAAACTTGTCTTGTATCTGTATTTCTGCATTTCATGCTTGTATTTGTGAAAGCGACTAATTCTCCACAAATTCACCAATTAAACCACTTATTACTTATTTCATACTTACTCCATTTTTAATCATTAATGTTCTGGCTGTGAATGAATCTGAACTAATATTTGAGAGATCTGCTGTAAAAGTGCCATTTGTTATGAAGAGCACAATCACATCAATTGGCTGGCCTGAAAAGAGAAATATAGGGTATGAATGCAAATATTTGTAAGGACAAACATGATGCAAATACAGTGTTTTAATTTGTCATTTGACATTTTTTCATTAGAATTCTCCCTTTAACCCCTTGTTTCTTATAATAACCTTCAATACCTTTGGGAATTATTTTTTTAAGGTTATACTCACTAAGGACAGTGATTGCGCTGGAATCAATTTGTGCACTCAAATTACTGTTACTATCTACAGCCTCCTTCAGAGCAGTTGCTGCTGCTTGTCCAGATGGGATGGGAGTTGTGGAGTTCTCGTCAAATATCAGCTCGACATCTGCATCTGTATTTTGTGCAGCACGTTTCAACTGAGCTCTGCAGGAAAAAAAATGTTGTTAATATTACATTCTTGTGTTGTATAAAATTCTTTAGAAGTTATTTTTAATATGCTAATTTGTCCTAACAAACTTTAATTCTGAATTTGTCTTAGTGTTGGAATTACATGAATAAATTACTCTTTTATACAGAAAAATATTACTGTTTTACTTGTATGTGAAAATTTTAAAACAATTTATCCGAGTATAGAAACATAATTTCTTATCTACAATGTATGAAACATGTAATATGCATTTAAAAAAAAAATGTGTGAATTGTAAATTTAAAATGTTTCTAACCTGAAAGCTTTGACTCTGCAGCCACGGTACTTAGAGCCAAAGAGAACTGTATAGATTTCATTCAACTGCAAAAAGATGATCTTTATTATTATCCGACAGTAAGAGCTTTTAATTACTGTGTCTGTTCAGTCAATAGACAAATATTTTGTAAATTTATCTTACAAAACATCTATTTTAGATCTTAGTTTTGACCACAGTAGTGAAATGTATAGTTTTCTGTTCTGAATAGTTTCATATAATTACATAATATTTCAGTAAAATGTCTGACACGTACCAGTTGAGTCACCTGTGCAGCCAAAGATTTAAATGCAGGAGTATTTGGATCGCTTAATTCTACAGTAAACTCAATCTTGAGACCAATACTAAGGTCGACAGTTGGCTGTGGACGAACTGTTACAGCTGCTGTTGTTGTTGTTGTTGTTGTTGTTGTTGTTGTTGTTGTTGTTGCTGTTGTCACCACTGTTGTTGTTATTGTGGAGCTGGAAGTAGTAGCTACTGTTGAAGTACTTGTACTTGTTGTTGAAATTGTTGCATCAGTAGTAGCATTTGCTTGTGTAGTAGCTGTAGCGTTTGTGAGTGCTAGTGTTGTAGATGCTGTCGAATTTGTTACATTACTAGTAATAGCATTTGCTTGTGTAGTAGCTGTAGCGTTTGTAGGTGCTGGTGTTGTAGATGCTGTCGAGACTGTTACATTACCAGTAGTAGCATTTGCTTGTGTAGTAGCTGTAGCGTTTGTAGGTGCTGGTGTAGATGCTGTCAAAACTGTTACATTACCAGTAGTAGCATTTGCTTGTGTAGTAGCTGTAGTGTTTGTAGGTGCTGGTGTAGATGCTGTCGAAACTGTTACATTACCATAAGTAGCATTTGCTTGTGTAGTAGCTGTAGCGTTTGTAGGTGCTGGTGTAGATGCTGTCGAGACTGTTACATTACCAGTAGTAGCATTTGCTTGTGTAGTAGCTGTAGCGTTTGTAGGTGCCGGTGTAGATGCTGTCGAAACTGTTACATTACCAGTAGTAGCATTTGCTTGTGTAGTAGCTGTAGCGTTTGTAGGTGCTGGTGTAGATGCTGTCGAAACTGTTACATTACCATAAGTAGCATTTGCTTGTGTAGTAGCTGTAGCATTTGTAGGTGCTGGTGTTGTAGATGCTGTCGAAACTGTTACATTACCAGTAGTAGCATTTGCTTGTGTAGTAGCTGTAGCGTTTGTAGAAGCTGGTGTAGATGCTGTCGAAACTGTTACATTACCAGTAGTAGCATTTGCTTGTGTAGTAGCTGTAGTGTTTGTAGGTGCTGGTGTTGTAGATGCTGTCGAAACTGTTACATTACCAGTAGTAGCATTTGCTTGTGTAGTAGCTGTAGCGTTTGTAGGTGCTGGTGTAGATGCTGTCGAAACTGTTACATTACCAGTAGTAGCATTTGCTTGTGTAGTAGCTGTAGCATTTGTAGGTGCCGGTGTAGATGCTGTCGAAACCGTTACATTACCATTAGTAGCATTTGCTTGTGTAGTAGCTGTAGCGTTTGTGAATGCTGGTGTTGTAGATGCTGTCGAAACTGTTACATTACCAGTAGTAGCATTTGCTTGTGTAGTAGCTGTAGCGTTTGTAGGTGCTAGTGTTGTAGATGCTGTCGAAACTGTTACATTATCAGTAGTAGCATTTGCTTGTGTAGTAGCTGTAGCATTTGTAGGTGCCGGTGTAGATGCTGTCGAAACTGTTACATTACCAGTAGTAGCATTTGCTTGTGTAGTAGCTGTAGCGTTTGTAGGTGCTGGTGTAGATGCTGTCGAAACTGTTACATTACCAGTAGTAGCATTTGCTTGTGTAGTAGCTGTAGCGTTTGTAGGTGCTGGTGTTGTAGATGCTGTCGAAACTGTTACATTACTAGCAGTAGCATTTCCTTGTGTAGTAGCTGTAGCGTTTGTAAGTGCTGGTGTTGTAGATGCTGTCGAAACTGTTACATTACCAGTAGTAGCATTTGCTTGTGTAGTAGCTGTAGCATTTGTAGGTGCTGGTGTAGATGCTGTCGAAACTGTTACATTACCAGTAGTAGCATTTGCTTGTGTAGTAGCTGTAGCGTTTGTAGGTGCTGGTGTTGTAGATGCTGTCAAAACTGTTACATTACTAGTAGTAGCATTTGCTTGTGTAGTAGCTGTAGCATTTGTAGGTGCTGCTGTTGTAGGTGCTGTCGAAACTGTTACATTACCCGTAGTAGCATTTGCTTGTGTAGTAGCTGTAGCGTTTGTAGAAGCCGGTGTAGATGCTGTCGAAACTGTTACATTACCAGTAGTAGCATTTGCTTGTGTTGTAGCTGTAGCATTTGTGAGTGCTGGTGTTGTAGATTCTGTCGAAACTGTTACATTACCAGTAGTAGCATTTGCTTGTGTAGTAGCTGTAGCGTTTGTAGGTGCTGGTGTAGATGCTGTTGAAACTGTTACATTACCAGTAGTAGCATTTGCTTGTGTAGTAGCTGTAGCGTTTGTAGGTGCTGGTGTAGATGCTGTCGAAACTGTTACATTACCAGTAGTAGCATTTGCTTGTGTAGTAGCTGTAGCGTTTGTAGGTGCTGGTGTTGTAGATGCTGTCGAAACTGTTACATTACCAGTAGTAGCATTTGCTTGTGTAGTAGCTGTAGCATTTGTAGGTGCTGGTGTAGATGCTGTCGAAACTGTTACATTACCAGTAGTAGCATTTGCTTGTGTTGTAGCTGTAGCATTTGTGAGTGTTGGTGTAGATGCTGTCGAAACTGTTACATTACCAGTAGTAGCATTTGCTTGTGTAGTAGCTGTAGCGTTTGTAGGTGCTGGTGTTGTAGATTCTGTCGAAACTGTTACATTACCAGTAGTAGCATTTGCTTGTGTAGTAGCTGTAGCGTTTGTAGGTAACGGTGTAGATGCTGTCGAAACTGTTACATTAATAGTAGTAGCATTTGCTTGTGTAGTAGCTGTAGTGTTTGTGAGTGCTGCTGTTGTAGCTGCTGTCGAAACTGTTACATTAATAGTAGTAGCATTTGCTTGTGTAGTAGCTGTACTGTTTGTAGGTGCTGCTGTTGTAGCTGCTGTCGAAACTGTTACATTAATAGTAGTAGCATTTGCTTGTGTAGTAGCTGTAGTGTTTGTGAGTGCTGCTGTTGTAGCTGCTGTCGAAACTGTTACATTACCAGTAGTAGCATTTGCTTGTGTAGTAGCTGTAGTGTTTGTAGGTGCTGGTGTTGTAGGTGCTGTCGAAACTGTTACATTACCAGTAGTAGCATTTGCTTGTGTAGTAGCTGTAGCATTTGTAGGTGCTGGTGTTGTAGTTTCTGTCAAAACTGTTACATTACCAGTAGTTGCATTTGCTTGTGTAGTAGCTGTAGCGTTTGTAGGTGCTGGTGTAGTAGATGCTGTCGAAACTGTTACATTACCAGTAGTAGCATTTACTTGTGTTGTAGCTGTAGCGTTTGTAGGTGCTGCTGTTGTAGTTTCTGTCAAAACTGTTACATTACCAGTAGTAGCATTTGCTTGTGTAGTAGCTGTAGCATTTGTATGTGCTGGTGTTGTAGTTTCTGTCAAAACTGTTACATTACCAGTAGTAGCATTTGCTTGTGTAGTAGCTGTAGTGTTTGTAGGCGCTGGTGTTGTAGGTGCTGTCGAAACTGTTACATTACCAGTAGTAGCATTTGCTTGTGTAGTAGCTGTAGCATTTGTAGGTGCTGGTGTTGTAGATGCTGTTGAAACTGTTACATTACCAGTAGTAGCATTTGCTTGTGTAGTAGCTGTAGTGTTTGTAGGTGCTGGTGTAAATGCTGTCGAAACTGTTACATTACCAGTAGTAGCATTTACTTGTGTTGTAGCTGTAGCGTTTGTGAGTGCTGGTGTTGTAGATGCTGTCGAAACTGTTACATTACCAGTAGTAGCATTTGCTTGTGTAGTAGCTGTAGCATTTGTAGGTGCTGGTGTTGTAGATTCTGTCAAAACTGTTACATTACCAGTAGTAGCATTTGCTTGTGTAGTAGCTGTAGCGTTTGTAGGTGCTGGTGTAGATGCTGTCGAAACTGTTACATTACTAGCAGTAGTATTTGGTGGTGTAGTAGCTGTAGCATTTGTAGGTGCTGGTGTAGATGCTGTCGAAACTGTTATATTACCAGTAGTAGCATTTGCTTGTGTAGTAGCTGTATCGTTTGTAGGTGCTGGTGTAGATGTTGTCGAAACTGTTATATTACCAGCAGTAGCATTTGCTTGTGTTGTAGCTGTAGCGTTTGTAGGTGCTGGTGTAGTAGATGCTGTTGAAACTGTTACATTACTAGTAGTAGCATTTGCTTGTGTAGTAGCTGTAGCGTTTGTAGGTGCTGGTGTTATAGACGCTGTCGAAACTGTTACATTACCAGCAGTAGTATTTGTTGGTGTAGTAGCTGTAGCGTTTGTAGGTGCTGGTGTAGCATTTGCTTGTGTAGTAGCTGTAGCATTTGTAGGTGCTGGTGTAGATGTTGTCGAAACTGTTACATTACTAGCAGTAGTATTTGGTGGTGTAGTAGCTGTAGCATTTGTAGGTGCTGGTGTAGATGCTGTCGAAACTGTTATATTACCAGCAGTAGTATTTGGTGGTGTAGTAGCTGTAGCATTTGTAGGTGCTGGTGTAGATGCTGTCAAAACTGTTATATTACCAGCAGTAGTATTTGTTGGTGTAGTAGCTGTATCGTTTGTAGGTGCTGCTGTAGATGCTGTCGTAACTGTTATATTACCAGCGGTATTATTTGTTGGTGTAGTAGCTGTAGCATTTGTAGGTGCTGGTGTAGATGCTGTCAAAACTGTTATATTACCAGCAGTAGTATTTGTTGGTGTAGTAGCTGTATCGTTTGTAGGTGCTGGTGTAGATGCTGTCGTAACTGTTATATTACCAGCGGTATTATTTGTTGGTGTAGTAGCTGTAGCATTTGTAGGTGCTGGTGTAGATGCTGTCAAAACTGTTATATTACCAACAGTAGTATTTGTTGGTGTAGTAGCTGTAGCGTTTGTAGCTGCTGGTGTGGATTCTGTCGAAACTGTTACATTACCATTAGTAGCATTTGCTTGTGTAGTAGCTGTAGCGTTTGTAGGTGCTGCTGTTGTAGGTGCTGTCGAAACTGTTACATTACCAGCAGTAGTATTTGTTGGTGTAGTAGCTGTAGCGTTTGTAGGTGCTGGTGTAGCATTTGCTTGTGTAGTAGCTGTAGCATTTGTAGGTGCTGGTGTAGATGTTGTCAAAACTGTTATATTACCAGCAGTAGTATTTGTTGGTGTAGTAGCTGTAGCATTTGTAGGTGCTGGTGTAGATGTTGTCGAAACTGTTACATTACTAGCAGTAGTATTTGGTGGTGTAGTAGCTGTAGCATTTGTAGGTGCTGGTGTAGATGCTGTCGAAACTGTTATATTACCAGCAGTAGTATTTGGTGGTGTAGTAGCTGTAGCATTTGTAGGTGCTGGTGTAGATGCTGTCAAAACTGTTATATTACCAGCAGTAGTATTTGTTGGTGTAGTAGCTGTATCGTTTGTAGGTGCTGCTGTAGATGCTGTCGTAACTATTATATTACCAGCGGTATTATTTGTTGGTGTAGTAGCTGTAGCATTTGTAGGTGCTGGTGTAGATGCTGTCAAAACTGTTATATTACCAGCAGTAGTATTTGTTGGTGTAGTAGCTGTATCGTTTGTAGGTGCTGGTGTAGATGCTGTCGTAACTGTTATATTACCAGCGGTATTATTTGTTGGTGTAGTAGCTGTAGCATTTGTAGGTGCTGGTGTAGATGCTGTCGAACCTGTTACATTACCAGCAGTATTATTTGTTGGTGTAGTAGCTGTATCGTTTGTAGGTGCTGCTGTAGATGCTGTCGTAACTATTATATTACCAGCGGTATTATTTGTTGGTGTAGTAGCTGTAGCATTTGTAGGTGCTGGTGTAGATGCTGTCAAAACTGTTATATTACCAGCAGTAGTATTTGTTGGTGTAGTAGCTGTATCGTTTGTAGGTGCTGGTGTAGATGCTGTCGTAACTGTTATATTACCAGCGGTATTATTTGTTGGTGTAGTAGCTGTAGCATTTGTAGGTGCTGGTGTAGATGCTGTCAAAACTGTTATATTACCAACAGTAGTATTTGTTGGTGTAGTAGCTGTAGCGTTTGTAGCTGCTGGTGTGGATTCTGTCGAAAGTGTTACATTACCATTAGTAGCATTTGCTTGTGGAGTAGCTGTAGCGTTTGTAGGTGCTGCTGTTGTAGGTGCTGTCGAAACTGTTACATTACCATCAGAAGTATTTGTTGGTGTAGTAGCTGTAGCATTTGTAGGTGCTGATGTAGATGCTGTCGAAACTGTTATATTACCAGTAGTAGCATTTGCTTGTGTAGTAGCTGTATCGTTTGTAGTTGTTGGCGGTGTAGATGCTGTCGAAACTGTTATATTACCAGCAGTAGTATTTGTTGTTGTAGTAGCTGTAGCGTTTGTAGATCCTGCTGTAGATGCTGTGGAAACTGTTATATTACCAGCAGTATTATTTGTTGGTGTAGTAGCTGTAGCATTTGTAGGTGCTGGTGTAGATGCTGTAGAAACTGTTATATTACCAGCAGTAGTATTTGTTTGTGTAGTAGCTGTATCGTTTGTAGGTGCTGGTGTAGATGTTGTCGAAACTGTTACATTACCATCAGTATTATTTGTTGGTGTAGTAGCTGTAGCATTTGTAGGTGCTGGTGTAGATGCTGTCGAACCTGTTACATTACCAGCAGTATTATTTGTTGGTGTAGTAGCTGTATCGTTTGTAGGTGTTGGTGTAGATGCTGTCGAAACTGTTATATTACCAGCAGTAGTATTTGTTGGTGTAGTAGCTGTAGCGTTTGTAGGTGCTGGTGTGGATTCTGTCGAAACTGTTACATTACCAGTAGTAGCATTTGCTTGTGTAGTAGCTGTAGCATTTGTAGGTGCTGGTGTGGATTCTGTCGAAACTGTTACATTACCAGTAGTAGCATTTGCTTGTGTAGTAGCTGTAGCGTTTGTAGTTGCTGCTGTTGTAGATGGGTCACTTGTGCTTTGTCCAGTTACAGATCTCAGAATGATACCTATCGAATTATTATTATTATTATTATTATTATTATTATTATTATTATTATTATTATTATTATTATTCAAAATCTGCAGTAAGGCATTATGGATGAAATAATAACAGTGAAAAACATCAGCCTAGAATAAGAACTTACTCAGTATGAACACGATTCTCAGTTCTTTTCTCGTCATCCTGAATGTTTCTCAATAACAACCTTAAATAATATTACACAAATTATTATACACTTTTCAGAAATCAAAATGTTTTCAAATCTTGTACCACATTGTGTTTTCTATTGTATTACATTACACAATATTCTTCATCTGCATTCTATAGAGTTTTATACATTGGTAAGCAATATCACAGACTATTAATCATTTTTAGATACCAGTGGGTTTTTTTTTTTTTCACAGCATTTATTGAACACTCTGACTTAAACTTTAGCAGAAGTGAATGTCAGAGTGTTCAATAAATGCTGAAATTCTTTTTAAAAAATCCTAATTTTCCTTAATTCTTTCATGAAAATGAAAGAAAAACCTTTACTTAATTCTTTCTAGAACACGATAGTGCCAGGTCTCAGTGGATTTCCAGAGATTACTAATTATTTTTCATCTAAACTCGATTGAAAATTTTCTCCTTGGCAATATCTATGATCTTAGCTGACACAATACGCACATACAGGTATATACGTATACATATGCATTCACAGACAATTAAAATAATTTTCGATTAGGGTCTGCCCGTGCTTATTTAAAAAACTCAATAACATTTAACAGTATCTGTATATCTAGAATTGTACCTGATTGATAAAACAGCAAAAAAGCAAATAACATTAAAACAGATGACAATTTTTTTTCTTAAAATCAGTCTTATATACATGCAATTTATATCTAATAACCTGATTATGTATTATAAATTTGATCATTATTTCATAGGTATGAATACATTATTACTTCCATCACTAATATGCAAAATATTAAACTCACCCAGATGATTTGTAATCTTTGTAAGTGTTCAGTTAGAGTGTTATAAAAAGTCCTCAGTTTCAGGTCAGAATCATAGTCCCCGTATTCAGGATACTAAGGCAATGCTTGTCTTGGTTTGTGGCTTTTATAGGCTATGAGTTGCCACGATGAATAAACCCACTTTTTTTGTCTGTTTCACTGTGATACTAATCGGGAGATCATCGGCTTTCACGTTGTCACACATGACTTCACATTTTCAGGCTTGTTCTCATTCTTGTCTTGAATTTACGTTAAAGACTGCATTCCACTTTTGACTTATACAAGTTCAGAGAGGGAAAGCTTCAAACTTTGAGAATGCTTCATAAGCCTTATTATCAAACCTATATAGAAGTGTATTTCATTTACAAATTTTTTAAACAAAGCTGGGGGCACGGTGGCTTAGTGGTTAGTACGTTCACCTCACACATCCAGGGTTGGGGGTTTGATTACCTCCTCCGCCTTTTGTGTGTGGAGTTTGCATGTTCTCCCCGTGCCTCGGGGGTTTCCTCCGGGTACTCCGGTTTCCTCCCCCTGTCCAAAGTCATGCATGGTAGGTTGATTGGCATCTCTGGAAAATTGTCCGTAGTGTGTGATTGTGTGAGTGAATGAGAGTGTGTTTGTGTGCCCTGCGATGGGTTGCCACTACGTCCAGGGTGTATGCTGCCTTGATGCCCGATGACGCCTGAGATAGGTACAGGCTCCCTGTGACCCGAGGTATCTCCCTGTGACCCGAGGTATGACCCGAGGTATTTTCCTAAGCGGTAGGAAATGAATGAATGAATGAAACAAAGCTGAAAATCAACAGCTGATATTTCCATTCCAGAGATATCTAAATTAAATAATCCTGAAGTGCATCATTTTGCATCAATAATGTACGTGGTGTTTGCAGGTTTCTAAAATATATGTAAAAGAGGCTGTACAACAATACTTATTATAGAATCTCTCAAATTTCACCACTGTTTTTCATCACAAATTTATTGTTTGGTGCTAAAATACAGAAATCCTAATTGGCTTGGATAATGTATCTGCTTTTGTTGTATAGATAGTAACAAGAGAAAAGGTTGCCATTAGCCTTAATTTACTGCAAATATGCTGTGTATATTTTAATAATACCAGGTGGGTGACATAAAGGAGGATATTAAAGTTATGTACATCACCCAAAATGTACTTTTGTATATGTTATATAGCCTTTCTGTATATGTTATCAGATTCTTCCAGGTTCACTCCATGGGGAGTTGAACGTGAAATGTATTAAAATTGACAATTTATTCATATTTGGTTTAATGTGTATGTGATTTCTAGATTTTATGCACTGAAAAATGTTTTTAAAGACAAGGAATTAATTTTCTATTTTAGTGTGTGCTCTTACTTGTTTAATAAATGCATGTCATCTACTACATTTTTGTTTTAACATTTCACAGTTTGCATTCTGAAGTCTAAAGACGTAAGACAAGGCATCGGTTTGTTATCCATCACTGACACATTTGTTTTCTGTTTTTTCATGTTTGATGCTTTGAGCTACGTGATACATGACTAATAACGAAACTTCTTAGTATTAGCATCTGACTACTGACATATAAGCAAATAACTGTCAGGGTAGGGAAGGTAGGTTAATTGAATTTTTTTTTTACATGAGTATATAAAACTGCTCATGAAGCATTTGTGTATAGTTCTGACCGTCTCTGCCTTACCAAGAACAGAAAGAAAGGTGCTAGTGACTAATAGATTATCAAGAAGAATTAAATCATTCAAATGAGAACCTGAGTGTTATGTTTTTTCCTCATCAACACATATGCAATGACAGAAAGTTGAAGTGATTTTATAAATTTTAGAAATCGCATGGTGCCCATGTACAATTAACACATTTACGCACAACTTCATGTTATGATTCACAGCACATGTAATGCACGAGTTTCTATTTTTTCACATTCCTCACTGGTTTACTTAATTTTATGTTAATTAGGGCTCCTGTTATCAGAAATATAGTGAAACATAGATCAGAAACATAGCTCCTTATTGTGCTATTTGTTCATACTCATCACTCCTCTTTGGAAGTTTGTGGATTTGTCATTGTCAATGTCCTTTAATCATGAATTTTCATTCTTATGTAAATACATGTAGTAGCTGTCGGTGTCAGGGATCAGCCCAGACTTTCGGCGATGTGCTGTAGTTATTGTTATTGTTGTTGTCACGTGTCTGCCCCGCCTTCGTCTGCTCCTCCCTGTTTCCACATCAGATCCTAATTGTATCTCTTTGTCTTTTGTATAAATGTGAGCATTGGTTACGTCTAGTCAAGGTTAGGTTACGTCATTTGTATTGTCTTAGTCCTCGTCATTTACTGTCTTTGTCTTTATCATTTATTAAACCCCATTCATTTGAAGCTATCCTGTGTACGGGTCGGTCTCCCTCCTTCCCTGGTTGTGACAGAATGATTCCGCTGACAACTCCGACTAAGCAGGATAGCTTCCAGCTCAGACCGGCTTTTTTTTTTTTTTTTTTCGTTATCCCCCCATCCTAATCGTCGTCTTCCTCCGGACTGTTCCGTCAGTCTATCTAGATCCATTTTAATCGTCGTCTCTCCCTGGACTGTTCCGTCAGTCTTCCTGGATCTATTTTAACCGTCGTCTCCACCGGACTGTTCCGTCAGTCTTCTTGGACCTTTTTTTTTCTTTTTTTTCCGGTGCCCTGTGGCATCGCCCCGCACTTAGGTCCAGTGAGGGATGCTGCTCCATTTCCGGTTCCGCCGAGGAGGACATCGCCTCACTTCATCCGTGGGGGGTGTTGCAGGCCCGTGGTGGATGATCTTTCCTGCCCTCCCTCTCTTTTCCTCAGTTCGTCGAGGCGAGGGTTTGGCATGTTAGCTCGGCTGTGGACATTGCTCGGCCCTTCAGCTCAGCGATGGACATTGCTCGGCCCTTCAGCTCGGCTGTGGACTTAGCTTGGCCCTTCAGCTAAAATGCGGACGCTGCCTCGGCCCTTAAGTTCGGCTGTGGACATTGCTCGGCCCTCTCTGGCTGCGCCGCCTTGTGCCCTGCTCCCCCCAACTACCTCGCCGTGTGCTTTGGCTCCCCCCGCCTACCTCACCGTCCCCAACTTCGGTACACAACTTCGGTTGTGTACACAACTTCGGTACAACATGAAAATGCTTTAATCATAAGCAGAAAAAGCAGAGATGATGCTAATAAAGTAGGCAGTTGAACAGAGAGGTTAAAACAGTACTGTCAGAAGATAATAATGATAATAAAACCTCACAAATTAGATGTCACACTTCAGTTGTTAGAGAGCTGTGATCCACCATGAAAAAATATTATCCTCAACTCAGATTGTAAACAGAAATCTTTGAATTCAGATTTAGAGTCTTTTTCATTTTCACTCCTGATGAGAATGGATGCATCTCTCTGTAAACTGGCAGACAAAATGTTCATGTTAACTTCATCAATAAAGATAAGTGGACTTGTTTTAGAAGCCCAAGCCTTGACACTACCATCATCATGTTTCACAGATGAGCATGTATCTTTTGGTTCATGAGAAGATTCTTTCTTTTGCAACACTTTCCATCACTTTGCTAGAGGTTAATGTTGGTTTCAGAAATTTCATGGCTCATTTCTGTATTTTCTTGTGATATGTATGTATGATAT
Organism: Tachysurus fulvidraco; assembly: GCF_022655615.1. Classification (NCBI taxonomy): domain Eukaryota; kingdom Metazoa; phylum Chordata; class Actinopteri; order Siluriformes; family Bagridae; genus Tachysurus; species Tachysurus fulvidraco. Next base: position 25,516,592 of record NC_062524.1, read on the forward strand.
TTCTAGCCTCTATATTTCTGCTCTTAAAGATTACTAGGTAGATTACTAAGTATAGTACTAAAGTACTTTTTCCCTGCCATGTGAAGGATGGGGAGATGTTACTGACTGTTGTTTCTGGGTTTTTCCCTCATAGTGTCATGATTGTTTATATCTTGTTCCCTGCACTTCTGTGTGGGTTCTCTAGTGGGTTTCCTCCACCAGATCCATATCCTGTTCTGAGCCATGCAGACATGTTCCCCATTTCTTGCTATTTACCCTCCTATTTATTTTGTTTGTGCTTTTGCTGAGGCCTCATCTTTTGTTAACTCGTGTTTTCTAGATTGTTTTTGGTTTTCTTGTATCTTGTTTTGTTTTTGTTGCTCATTTTTTTCCCCTACAGTTTTTCTGTGTCTGTTGCTCTTGTGATTTTATTAATAAATCCCTGTCTGTTTTTTGCTATCCCTGCATCGGTCTGGTTTTTGCCCCTGTTGAATGCACCCCTTTCCTAACACATAGTTCTAACAAATTATCTGTCCTCAGCTGATTCTGCTTCCCCTACTTGATTTTTATCTGTGGTTTCTTTCAAGTTATTCAACATCGTTGTATTGGCTATGCATCTTGTTTAAGTAATGCCTTAAATTGGCTTGTCTTTCTCCCAAAGACAGCTCTCTGTTCTTTATGTTGGCTTCTCATTTTTAACAACAAATGCAGTCTCACAGATTTAAACAATCAATCTAACAGGAAAATATTTTTGCTCAGAGAAGAATTGGGTGGTCTGATAATGTCCTATGTTCAACATTGTTTAATATATCTATATATAAATAAAAAGATAATAAAGGCTGACCTGATCTTTCTTCTTATTTCTTATATTTAACTTTTTGATCTTAAACCCAAATGGCTTCAGTCTACAGCAAAAAGAGGATAATTTCTTCTGTCCATTAGTTTCAGAGGGGACTGTATAAGAGAATAGAGAAAGGACATGCAGTAATGTGAAAAGTTAATTTTGCATGGGTCAATAGTTCACTAGAAATCTGGATGAAAATGTTTTGGATTTACAAAACACACTTTTGCTGTTCCCTAGACACTGGTATGCTACTCCACCTGAATATTTATACAGGTTTCACAGAAACACTATCTTGTCACTATCTGGCCTGATTCTATCATCACACATTTCAACACAATAATTAATGCCTTTGGTGTCAACATGAAAAAAAACCCTCATGTACGTCACAAATTCTTAAAGCCAGTTTGGTGACACGAGATAATCAACAAAGTTTTACCAGAAAAATAATTGAACCAGCATGAATCATGTCACAACTAGAAAACAACAAATCTTTGAACAATAAATAGAAACAAAATGTACAAGAACATTAAATACAGATTTAAATAAATACGTTTTTTCACACACTTCCCACTCACAGGTTTTTGATAGGATTTAGAACTTAGAAGGATTTAATTGTGCTATTCCAAAATGCTGATCTCTCTCTGAAGGCATTGCTTCATGGCCGCACCATCATGCTGGAAGTTGAATTTCTGCCACAGTCTAAGAGTTACTCTATCTAAAAATATGTACAGTAATATATACAGCACACTACAAACTTTCACACAGGCTGAACCTGACAAGTGAGAAATGTCTATACTCCTGTTTCTCAGTGCTGCTTTTATTAGCCAAAACTTGAAAATTTAACAGATCTTTTAATAAAGATCCTCATACTATACTTCATCATTCCTCATACTTTATCATTTAGTAGTTGCTGAAGATGATTGAATTTTCTGGACTGCAGGCCCACCAAGAACAGAATGTTCTACTTTCACAGGTATCAAATCAAGGAACTTAACCAAGGTGCAGATAACTCTGGATTTGGTTTCATAACCATACCACATTATTGTGAACTATCAGGTGAAATAGGTGAAATCTGAGCAAGAAAAATATGCTTCCTTCTTTCCCAACGCACTGCTGATCTGATTAAGAGCTATTAAAACTATCAGTATGTATCTTCACAGTGTTCCTGTACCTACAGTAAATAGGTACTCTGAAATCCAGTCTGAACTGAGTTGAAAGATCTTTCATTTTAGTTGAATAGCTCTTTTTAAAACAGACATTGTCATTGGCAGCTTGACAGAAATTTAAACATAGATTTAGATCCTTAAATAACAAAGCTAAATAAAAGCTAAAAAAGAGCTGTCAATAACAAGGAAAAACGTTCAGATGACATGAGGAAGAAACGTATCATTATAAATGTATCCAAGGACATATATATTAATTGTAATGGGCTGCAGAAGTGTACAAAAAAACAAAGGAGTTTGTGGGTTTAAAAATAAAACACCAAATACATAAGCAAATGTGTTTCAATGAACCTTAAATAACCGTCATTCAGGAATTGTTGTGGTTTAGTGTTTGTAGGGAATGTGAATTGTACGTGACTCACACTGTATGTCACTATGTGACTGAATATTTTGGCATCTACAGTATACAAACACAGTTTATTACAAGCTTACAAGTGCTATACACAATTCTTAATTGTTATATGATGTTCAGAAAGCTGCAGATACACCAATAACTAGAGATTTAGTGCTCATTTAGGTGCTTAGTAAAAAAAGATATAGATCATTATGTCTAAACCCAAATAAAATGAACCAATTCATGATGAAAGAAAGTATTTTTGAAATCCTGCATAGGTGTCATAACCAGTCTTACAGAATAGATGTTTAAAAATGAAGTATGAAACAAGATAGTAAGTGAGAATTAAGTCCTTAATGAGGCACCTATTTATTATTCTTGTTAGAATAGGTAATTATTGTTAGATGTTTCCTACAATTAGGAGGATTTGTTAAAACTAATTTGGTTCTTTCATTCAATTATTCAGTCAGTCAGTCAGTCATATAAAGAGTTTTACTGTAGTCAGGAGGAAACTGGGCACTATCTACTGAGTGAGATGTGAACTACAAAGTGCACACTCTCCTTAACATTTATGTTATTTATATATATCTTTTACTAGTATTATGGATATGCAAGGAAACCTAGAACTAACCATAGACCATAGACCATAGAACTAAAACCTAATCAACACAGGGACATGTTTTGAAACTCAGCAATCAGTAACCAGAGCAAACCAGGACAGATGTGAGAGGGTGACTGGAAACCTGAAGATACCAAAAATAGTCCCAGAAAAGTAAAAATTTCATTGTCATACATGTGTGGGCATGTGCAATCATCACATGCATTTGCTTGGTGTGGTTACATCGTGGAAAAAGACTGAGAAAAGGATGGGATTTGGGTATGATGTGTGTACGTTCAAAGCCAACAGCGACTACAATGACAATGTAGTGAAATTGTATGGGGTCGAATTTAGGTGGAGCTTCATGAAAAGCAGTGTCAACAAACAGCAAACAATACACCACAAAGAGCACAGTGCTGAACAAACTACAGACCTAATGTAATGTAAGGTTAATGTTAAAGTATGTATTTAAATATTTATAATTTTCACCATTACAAACTTATTAGAGTGGAACATGTTTGTAATCCTTATACTGTAAAATGAATGTGAATGTGGGTCAAAGACATACTGTACTACTGACTTGGTTTACACAAGTTATCAATTCACTTTTTATACAGTAGGTGTGTTCTTGACGTATAAAGAATGACAATGCGGGTGGGTATAGCTTATACAAGGCTTTGTTTCATTGTTTAGTTTTGCTGTGTGAACCACAAAGATTTCTTTGTTATGTCCCTCCCTAACATCAAATCCAACTGACATTGTATATACAGTTCACACCTTGTCTGACAGATTAATCCTTGGACCAAATTTATTTAGTCTGATCATTTATGACCAGGATGTTTATTTAACATTTTTGCCAATATTATAGATATAAACCCTTCTCAGACAGAACATGTTTAAAAGTTTGGTCCAATTACTATTTCCCAATCTTAATTGTATGTCTTTGGCTGTAAATACACTAAAATAATGTAATTTAAAAACATATCATTGTTATTCCAATGGCAACTACTGTAAGTGAAAATTAATGTGTCTGATTTTAGGTGAAGTACAGTAGCAAATACAAAGAACACAGCATTGTATAAACTAAGACTTATGATGACTTATACAGACTATTATTGCTTGTTAACAAAATCTGTAATAAATTAAAATTGTAAATATTCTATATTTGGAACCAAAATTCTCTCATATATTTATGCATATACCTAATTAGAAGGCTATTACAAAGGGATATCCCATAAAGTTAATTTATGCTGCATTTTGATATTATACTAAAAAAATCAAAAAGAAATATTTAAATTTTAGACCACTAGCATTTATTTTCATTAAATAATTTTACAATAAAGCCCTGAAAGATTTCACAGTGAAATAATAAATATAATTCTTAATAAACTGATTTTTGGTTTGATTTAGTATGTAAATGTATGCATATCTATTTAATTGTAGCCTCATTTCTGTAAATAAATGTATTTATTTCAAAAGTTCAGAAGGCCAAACATTTACTGTGATATCTGTTGGTTTAAATAATGATCCTATTCACTTGTAGTGTCTGGTGGTAAATATTAAAACAATTCCCAGAGTTAGAAGCTATAAAATACTGCAGCACTGACAACAAACGTCATTTCAGGCATAGTGTTGTTACAATACTTTCACTAATTGATTATGGATGAGTCATAATATGGATGAGTCATTTCTAGCAGGGCTCTCAAGTTTTGAAGACAGGCAAGAGTGACATCTCCACCTCCACCCCTCAAGCGACGACATTAAATCTTACCCAGATACAATAGTGCTATTTTCTGATTGGCTATTATGTAGCCTCTTTTTTTGATTGGCTGATAAGTGTCAGGCTCGACTAAGAATTCCAGAGGATTCCTGCCCGGTTCCATAGAGACAGCGGTGCGGACAGATACATTTTTGGCACTGCGGCATATTATATATATGATAGATAGTAAGTTTATCTGCGTGAGAAATACGATGTGTGGTGGGAGAGCGTGACAAAAGACCCAAATGCGTGACTGTCACTCTCAATGCGTGACACTTGACAGCCCTGGTGTCTAGTCTTAGTTTATTTTGCTTTTTTGTTGTGTATATTGTGTTATTCAGTTTACAGCCCAAAATGACAAAAATCACAACCTCTGAGAAAATACCTTAACACAAACTGACATAGAAATGACATAATTTGTGACAGATAGCCAAGCAAAAAATATTGTTTAAATAATGTTTTGGAATCAAAATTGTATGATGAAGTGATTTGGATATTTATTTATAATAATTTGTAATATTGTCTCTATTATCTCAAGTGCTTCCATGATTCAATACAGTTCAATACAGTTTTATTTGTATAGTGCTTTTAACAATACATATTGGCTCAAAGCAGCTTCACAGAACATAAGAAATAAAGATCCAGAATAATATAATACAAAAGTTCAAGATTGATATTAGACTTATATTTAAATGTGATTGTATTTATCCCCAGTGAGTAAGGCTGTGGCAAGGGGAAAAACTCCCTTAGATGAAATAGAAAGAAACCTTGAGAGGAACCAAAAGGGAACCTTATCCTCATTTGGGTGACACTAAAGGGTGTGATTATCAATTGTTATAAACACCAGAGGGTGTTATTATGAATAATGTGCTTTCTACAGTCATATACACTCCGACAGTTGTATATTGATTAGGAGGTTGTTGTTCTCAAGACCACAAGTTGGCATCTCTTTGAATGTCCGAAATCTTCATGATGCGGAACACAACTGGAGCTGGAACATTTCTGGATGCCTCGGGATGGGTAGAAAATAAGAAGCAAGTGGAGAGGAATTAGCATAGCTGCTTTTCATGATATTAACCAGCATTAGACAATAATGTGCATTTGATCAGATGTACTGGAACACAAGGTTATGGGATGAGTTATGTGTATGCTAAAGAGATATGTCTTTAATCTACATTTAAACTAAGAAAGTGTGTCTGGGCCCCAAACACTGTCAGGAAAGATGCTGCAAAGTTTAGGAGCTAAATACAAAATGCTCTAGTAAATATGCACATTTTGTATGAGGCTGCAATTACTCAAAATGAATCGGTTACTGATATTTTACATGGCTTTAAGTATCAAGAGAGCTTCATGAGAGTTGAGTAACTTTTGTGAAGTGAGGAGTTATACTGAAATTGTGCACACAACACTAGAGATATTGATGTTACGGGCATTACACATCTTTGGTCTGTAATACACTTGAGAAAAGTATGTAATGCAATTTCAGGCCAATAGTAAATACCTAAATAAGATATTTACAATTACGGCATTTAGCAGACACCATTATCTAGAGTTCAATTTCAATTCAATTCAAGGTTATTTGTATAGCGCTTTTTACAATTGACATTGTCTCAAAGCAGCTTTACAGAACATAAACATAGAACAAAAGGTTAATATAAAGATTAATAGAATGCAAAATTCAAGATTAATATTAGATGCATTTAGTTCACAATGTGTATGTATATATCCCCAATGAGCAAGTCTGACGTGACTCAGGCCGCAGTGGGAAGGAAAAACTCCCTTAGATGGTGAGGAAGAAACCTTGAGAGGAACCAGACTCAAGGGGAACCCATCCTCATATGACACTGGAGGGTGTGATTATGAAAATACAGTCAAACAGATGTTGTATAGATGCAAAAGTTCACATGGAGTTCACATCTTTTTAGCATAGCAGAGTCTAAATGGAGCTGGTAGATCTCTAGATGCCTCAAGATTCGCTGATTCGGCCTCATCTCAGTGGAGGTCCAAAATCTCCTTCGCATGGAAGACGATCGGAGCTGGTACAGTTTCTGGATGCCTCTGATGGGTACAAAGAGAGAAGCAGTGGAGAGGAATTAACATATCTGCTGTTCATAATATTTGCAAGTGCACAGTACTATGGGATGTATTATGTGTACGCCTGACTAAAGAGATGAGTTTTTAATCTACATTTAAATTGGGAAAGTGTGTCTGAGCCTCGAACACTATCAGGAAGACTATTCCAAAGTTTGGGAGCTAAATATGAAAACTTTATCACAAATGTGGCTTTACCACATTTAATAGACTTTGTTATTCTTGGAACAATCCAGAAGTCCTGAGTTTTGTGATCTCAGAGAGCGTGAAGGATTGTAACGTGTTAGAAAATTAGTTAGATACATGGGAGCTAAACCATTAAGAGCCTTATATGTGAGTAGCAGCAGTTTGTAATCTTTATAGTTACAAATGACTTGTTCTTAGCTTTGGACTGAGACTGTATGTCACTATTAGTTCTACTTGACCTTACTGCTGCATTTGACACTAAAGATCACAACATTCTTAAAGATCGCTTACAAAATTTCACAGGTATTCATGGACAGGCCTTAAGTTGGTTTAAATCCTACCTGTCTGATCGATACCATTTTGTGGAATTAAATGGTGAATCCTCCAGTTTATTGCCAGTTAATCATGGGGTCCCTCAAGGATCAGTCCTTGGATCCCTGCTCTTCTCGATTTACATGCTTCTGTTAGGGAACATTATTAGAAGACATGGCATTACTTTCCACTGTTATGCTGACGGTACACAGTTATATATCTCATCAAAAACAGATGAAATAGCTGAATTGTCCAAATTAACTCACCGCCTTAGAGAGATAAAAGATGGCATGCAGCCTTTCAACACAAAAGGCTTTACAGATCCTACAGTTTGCATTCAACACTACCGGCAAAATGTTGTAAATTACCAAATATTTTCAGTTTACTTTACTAGGAAGGTTACTAGGAAGGTTACATAATGAAATGTTAAAAAGATGTAGAATAACAGATAAAAATTATAATAGTTATAATAATAATAGTTCTATGATATCATTATTTAGTATATTATTATTATAATATAATAATATTATACTAGACAATTAGGAAACAGTAGCTTAGTGTGTGAAATCATGCAGATACAGAGCAACTAAATTACAAGTGCAGATTCTGTGCTATAATGGGGCCTGAAACGTGAATGAAACTATTCAAAGATATTGTTCTCCTGTAAGAAGTAGCACAGTTGAACAGAGACAACCTTTTCTAGTATTTTAGACATAAACGGAAGATGTGAGATAGGTTTGTAATTTGATAGTTCATTAGGATCTAAATTAGGTTTCTTAATGAGTGGCTTAATAACTGCCAACTTGAAAGATTTAGGGACGTAACCTAAAGATAGCGAGGAGTTAATAATATTAAGAAGAGGCTCACCAGCTTTATATAACACTTCTTTCAGTAATTTAGTTGGGATGGGGTCTAGTGAACAAGTTGTATTTAGCTGTAGTAATAAGCTTATCTAACTCTTCCTGTCCTGTACTTGTAAAGCACTGTAGTTGTGAGTGTAGAGCTTTAGGTGAGACTGGGTCACAAGCTGCTCTCACATGTTGAACATCACCTATTTTGTTCCTGATGCTTTTAATTTTATCAGTAAAGAATCTCATAAAATCCTCACTACTCAACTGTGACGGAATGTGTGTTCACATTTCTGATTTCTTTTGTTAATCTAGCCACTGTGCTAAATAAAAACCTGGGATTGTTCTGGTTATTTTCTATTAGTTTGCTCAGGTGCTCAGCCCTAGGAGCTTTTAGACCCTGTCTATAGCTGGACTCGAGGTTACTGGTTTCTCTCTTGAGGGTGTGAGTATGACTATTATACTACGGTGCAGGTGTTTTGTCTCTAACCTTCTTTAATCTGATTGGGGCAACAGTGTCTAATGTGCTAGTGAATATAGCGCCTATGCTGTTAGTCATTACATCTAGGTCATTTGTGTTTAAGGGTACAGTAAGAAGTCCAGACAGATCAGGCAGGTTATTTGTGAATCTGTCTTTAGTGGTCAGAATAATAGTTCTACCGAGTCGATAACGTGGTGAGACACAGTTAGTCTGTTATATAGGTAGTGTGTACATTATTAGGTAATGGTCTGTGATGTCATCACTTTGAGGTATGATATCTATATCAGTGACATCTATTCCGTGTGATATTATTAAATCTAGTGTATGATTAAGACAATGAGTTGGTCTAGTGATGTCTTGTTTAAGCCCAAATGAGTTTAGTAGGTCCATGAATGTGAGTCCTAAAGCATCGTTTGTATTGTCAACGTGAATGTTAAAGTCTCCTACAATTAATGCTTTATCAAAGTTAACCAATAGGCCCGAAAGAAAATCGCCCTGGGGGTCTATACACAGTCGCTATAGCAAAAGACATCATGGATTTTTTCATGTGCATATGCAAGAGTGCAGCATTAAGAACAAGCACTTCCAAAGAACTAAATCTGTCTCGGGTAAATCCACCACATGAAATTACTGTTAATTAACTTAAACATGCATAATCTCAGAATACAAGCAACTTTCCCTGTGTAAATACTTACATATGCTTTGGACTTAAGTTGTGAGCTCTGACTTAGTTCATAATTATATACCAGTTTTTTCCAACACATATTTATGCACATTTAAGAAATTTGTTCTTGTACTTGTAAGAATGTTAGCTACAAGAACTTACTGTATATGCAACCCTTTCTACATAATTGTTCCTGAATTCCAGACATGCAAGGAATGTGCTGATAATTTCTTACTAAAATATTACTACAGAAAAACTTTGACATTTTTATGAGATTTCTTATAAGTTGTCACCATCAGTTAAAAATATTTTGGGGTATGTGCTGCATAATAAAGTGCTGTTTGTCCAGAGTTTATATCCATATGTCTCCTTAATAATAATAATAATAATAATAATAATAATAATAATAATAATAATAATAATAATATACCTCTCTTTGATAACTGAATTTTACAGGCAACTTATATCATGTCTATGTGCATGTGTCATTAGTACAACAGTGAATACTGTATAAAAATGATGATTTCATGACTTCTGATTAGTTTTTGTTATTATGTACTGTATATTACTATAAACAGACATTTGAGAGCAAAACAAAAAACATTAATGTGGAGGTCTAGACATTTTTGTAAATCCTGCATTCTCGACAATATTCTCTGAAATATGAACTGGAGTGAACTTTGAAAATGTACGTGAATGTCTTTGGGATAAAATGTTTCTTCAGGTTAGCTTGTTTAAACATTGCTACAAAAATTAAAAACATGTACGAAATGCTGTTTTCTGGGTTGCTTCAATGCAGAGATCTTCAAACCAGGTTTCTCCCGTGGGGCCACATTTTTTTGGTGTCTTGCATCTCAAATATGCTTTCTAAAAATGTATGAAAAAAGGTATGGAATCTATAGAAAGACTCAAATAGAATATTTTAAACTTATGACATAAATTGTGCGTTGTAAAATTACCACTTTGTTTAAAATCCTAAGCATGAGCATTGCTTTAGGCTGTGCTCTTTTTTTTATTAGGCAGTTCCACCTGTAAGCAGAAAAAGTCTCATCAACTTTATTATCATGATAAAGATAAACATTTGTGTGCAGTGTAACAGGATGCCAAGGAAGCATCAACCAAGAAGTTGAAAAGATGTAAATTAAATACAGACAGGGTGGATAAACAAAGAAAAGGGTTCACACTGTACAGATATAAAGTGCAGCATGACTCAAGGGTTCATTGTCATATGTACAGCAAACAAGTCTGTTCCACAAGGAACAAAGTCATTCTTACTCTGTGATTCGTCCCATGACATAAATTCTAAGGTTATAAGGAAATAAAGGAAAAAATACATAAGACATACTTTACAATTCAAATACAAAAAGAAGATAACATACTATACATAGGTTAAAATATCTATTGTGTAGAATTAATGCATTTCAGATGGTTTAGAAGGGATTTCCACTCACAAAAAAGTATTTTCTTTTCTGGATGAAAGAATAACAAAGCATGCTAGTTTTGATTTTAAAGTGAATCTGAGCGCTTAGATGGGTTTACATTCCTGTTTATAAGTTTGCGAGCTCTTATGAATAAAAAGTTTTCAAAGCTTTCTTCCAGCTCCAGCTACGTCATGTGTGTAGTCTTTATGCACTTAAAACACCAATCGAACTATTGGTGAAGAAACAAACAAAGTGTCCAAAAAAACAACAGTACTGTCGGCCCTTATTCCTGACTGTTGTTGCCAAACCATGTTGCTTGTCATTTCCAAAAAATATAAATATTGTGAGCATGCGTCTTTGGATACTTTCACAAGCCATATTGCTCAATTCAGAAAAAACACAATCCTGTTTCATGGTCAAGATGAAAAAAAAAAAATTTTTTTGGATGTGTGTTTGTGTGCGTGTGCGTAGTCATGTTTTCACTTGTTAATTATCTGATCCTTTGTTTAAGGAGACACAGAAACTCGATAACCCTGAAACAAAAATGAATAGTGACAAAAGACACCGTGAGACATTGACGACAAAGGCTAGACAAACTATGCTACACGAGGCAGTCTATGCTGCCAAAGCCTTACTTCAGGACAGGCACATCATTCTGAAATATTTTAATCAACAAATATTAATATTTCTTACAACACAGGAAATTGTCTTAGCTTAGCCAGAGCTTCTGTGCTCTTGTGGCCTTTCAGCACAAACAGCTTTACAGATCCTACAATTTGCATTCAACAATACCAGCAAAATGTTGTAAATTACCAAATATTTTCAGTTTAAATTACCAAATATTTTCAGTTTACGTGTTGATAATTTCTTACTAAAATATTACTACAGAAAAACTTTGACATTTTTATGAGATTTCTTATAAGTTGTCACCATCAGTTAAAAATATTTTAAATTAAACCATGTAATTTTGGGGTGTGTGCTGCATAATAAAGTGCTGTTTGTCCAGAGTTTATATTCATATGTCTCCTTAATAATAATAATAATAATAATAATAATAATAATAATAATAATAATAATAATAATATACCTATCTCTTTGATAACAACTTATATCATGTCTATGTACATGTGTCGTTAGTACAACAGTGAATACTGTATAAAAATTATGATTTTATGACTTCTGAATAGTATTTTGTTATTATATACCATATATTGGGGCAAGTCGTGGCCTAATGGTTAGAGAGTCTGACTCGTAATCCTAAGGTTGTGGGTTCGAGGCTTGGGCAGGCCATGACTGAGGTGCCCTTGAGCAAGGCACCGAACCCCCCAACTGCTCCCTGGGCGCTGCAGCATTAATGGCTGCCCACTGCTCCGTGTGTGTGTGTGTGTGTGTGTGTGTGTGTGTGTGTGTGTGTGTGTGCACACTTTGGATGGGTCAAATGCAGAGAACGAATTTTGAGTATGGTTCACCGTACTTAGCCGTATGTCACGTCATTTTCACTTTCATATGAATATAAACAGACATTTGAGAGCAAAGAAAAACATTAATGTGGAAGTCTAGACATTTTTTGTAAATCCTGCATTCTCGGCAATATTCTCTGAGATATGAACTGGAGGGAACTTTGAAAATGTACGTGAATGTCTTTGGGATAAAATGTTTCTTCAGGTTAGCTTGTTTAAACATTGCTACAAAAATGAAAAACATGTACGTAATGCTGTTTTCTGCGTTGCTTCAATGCAGAGATCTTCAAACCAGGTTTAAGGATAATAAGCTTCAAAAAACTAAACTGTACAACAAAATTGCTCAGGAGCTGAGAAAAAACACAATCCTGTTTCATGGTCAAGATGGAAAAAAACACATTCACAACACATCAGTCATTCGCAAAAATTTGCTTCATTTGCTTCTCATTCAAATAATGTCGAACATTCAATTTAATTCAGTTTATTTGTATAGCACTTTTAACAATTTCCCATTGTCTCAAAGCAGCTTTACAGAAGTTTGGAAACAGAAGAGAGAGAACAAGAAATAAATATAATAATAATAATAATAATAATAATAATAATAATAATAATAATAATAAGAAGAAGAAGAAGAAGAAGAAGAAGAAGAAGAAGAAGAAGAAATAAGAATAAAATAAATAAGTGAATATAAACAATTAAAGTTTAAAATTAATTTTAAAAAGATACTTAAAATTTAAAATATATATTTATGTCTATCCCTAATCAGCGTTGGTAAGGAAAAACTCCCCGAGATATGAGGAAGAAACCTTTAGAGGAACCAGGCTCAGAAGGGAACCCACCCTCATTTGGGTGACACTCTACAATAAATAGTGTAAATTTAAATAATTTCTAATAATAATTTCTTTCTACAACAGTTTATATTACTGCAAATGAGAGCTCCTGAGGAACTAATGGGTCGTCGTAAACTCGAAGTTCAGCACAGACCTGATTGCTGAAAAAGACCAGACCATACAACTGATACATCATGAGCATACATAACAGCTAACATCATCTTACACCATTTTTCTCAGTGACTGTCAGGGTCTCATAGGAATTTGTGATTCAGATGAGTTTGAATGATGTCTACGATTATTTTGAAAAATCTCTGCCTTCTCTGTATTTTTTTTAAGTTACTCCATACGAAGGATTCACATGCGTCACCACCAAAAAAAAAAACCAGTTTGCCTGTGAAAACAAGTCTGATAAAGTGAAGTTGCATCACAGACATGATTATGGCACCTGAACATCAGAAAAATTACTAACACAGAGAAGAGTAATGTTGAAAAGTTAGAAGAGTTGCCGGTTGGAATTCTGAGAACATCGGAAAACGATTATCATTTGGAAGTCATCTCTTTTAGAACCATCTGAAAATCCATAAGAAAACCAACTTTCTGTGTAACCTTTAAACAAGAATGCTTCTGCTATTTAAAAATAGACTTTATAGATGTTAACTGACTAGCAAACAGGTTTAGCAAGAAAGCATACTGTACCAGGTCAGAAGAAGGTATTTTATTCATTCAGATTTGTTAGGCCTTCTGTTAAATAGCAACAATAATTTGATAAACTGTAGATGAAAAAAATTCTGAAACCTCAAAATACTATAAAAGGTAATAAAAACCTTTCCTGTAATTTTTACAGTATTAGTTTGTAAAAATACATGCATTTTGCTGGATAAAATACGTACTTACTTCAAACGTGAAAGTGAAAAAACACCATGTGTTAAAAAAAATTATTCAGTGCTTTACATGGTCAAAGTGTACAGTATACAGACTTCTAAAAAAATCAACTATATAATATTAATAGTTTCTCCAAAAGAAAACTCATGTTACAATAATACTACATTACAAAAAACGGATGTTGAATTTTAAAAATATTTTTACATTAGTTGATGATTTTAAAAATGTGTGGGTGTGGGTGTGTTTGTGTGCATGTGCGTAGTCATGTTTTCACTTGTTAATTATATGATCCTTTAAAAAGACACAGAAACTCGATAACCATGAAACAAAAATGAATAATTGTGACAAAAGACACCGTAAGACATTGACGACAAAAGCTAGGCAAACTATGCTACACGAGTCAGGCTACTTCATCACAGGCACGTCATTCTGAAATATTTTAGTCAACAAACATTAATATTTCTTACAACACAGGAAGCTGTCTTAGCTTAGCCACAGCTTCTGTGCTCTTGTGGTCGATACACTGAGATGGCATGCAGCCTTTCAACACAAAAGGCTTTACAGATCCTACAGTTTGCATTCAACACTATCGGCAAAATGTTGTAAATTACCAAATATTTTCAGTTTACTTTACTAGGAAGGTTACATAATGAAATGTTAAAAAGATGTAGAATAACAGCTAAAAATTATAATAGCTATAATAATAATAGTTCTATGATATCATTATTTATTATATTATTATTATAATATAATAATATTGTACTAGACAATTAGGAAACAGTAGCTTAGTGCATGAAATCATGCAGATACAGAGCAAGAGCTTCCTTTTGAACGTTCAAATCAACATCTGAATGAGAAACATTTTATCTCAGTGACTTTGACTGTGGCATGGTTGTCAGATAAAAATGATTTACTGAGATTTTCACACACAACAGATAATACACTGGGTGTGTAAATCATATGCAGTGATAGGCAGCTGTGCAGGTGGAAAATGCTATGCACTAGCCAGACTGGTTAGAGATAACACTGTGATAACTCACAAACCCATTATTACTACCATGACCAGCAGAAAAACATCTCAGAATGCACAACACAACCGTGAGGTGGATGATCTGCACTTACAGAAGGCATTATTGTGTTAAGCCCAAATTAGATCTCCAAGTAATGTGTAGTAATAAATAGACTTAAAATCATTAATTAAAGTTTGCAATAGGTTTCTGCTAGAAAAAAATGCTAGAAACCTGTGGATCTAGAACGACTTACACATTTGTTGCTCTGTTACATTCCTCTTCAGGGTGGATCTTTATCCACAGCATGACTCAGAACCGTTGATTGTTCTAGAACCCAAAAATGCATGTATGTGACAGGTGTCAGTGATTTTTTCCTGGTCCTGAGCTGATGCTTCCTGTGTGTTGGTATCAACAGAGATGATACACAGGTGATTCTATATTGGTGTCTTCTGTATATATAAAACCACTGGACCAGAATAAGATGTGTATCTTATGTAGAAGATGAGGTGGAGGTCTTAGACACAACCTGTCTCTTATTTTTTTTATCCTCCTCTTTTGTGCTGCTCAACCATCTCCAAACAGATCAAGACCTCTTCACAGGTTCACCTGGAAAGCCACACCTAAGAACCCAAATCCACACTTAATTCTCTGATTGTTACCCATAATACTTCAATACATTCTCTCCCTACTCTCTGTCTTTGGGGTCATAATATCCTAATGAGTCTCCCTTACGTCTAACGACTCCCCTCACTCCCACATTCTCCTTGTTCCCTTAACAAAGCTATCCAACCAGGGAGGGGAGGATCCTCGACACTGGAGTATACAAGTTTGTGGAATACTGCCAACTTTCCTCAGATGAGTAGTGAAACGTTTTTATCTATATCTATATCAAAGTCCAGTTGACTTAACATTCAAATAACTGCAGCTGGATGACTGAGAATCTTCACAGACAAACCTTTCTAAAACTTTGGCTGTTCACAAGAAACATCACTAATACTAGAATTAAAAAGCTTCTATATCTTTCATGATACTTAAAGTGAAAGCATGATAATTAGGGTTTCTGAGTGGTGCAATCATCTAAGGTTTTATAAGGTCTTCTATATTCTATATTGACATCTGAGTGAATATAACAATTTTTGCCTGGATAAAAATGACAACCTCGTGTTTTTACCAGTTGTTCAGCACAGGCTGTTGTATGGAACCATTTTTAGAGAATTCTACATTGCCAAACATCATCATCTCACTTGACCATCACACTCATATCTCAGGCTTTCCTAAGTTTTGTCTTTGCACTGTAGGTTGTAGCAACAATTTCCTTTCAGTGAAACCATAGGGTCCAAACATGTTTATGTCATGTATAAAAATGCTACGGTGCACAAAGATCTCCTTAGCTGACATTAGTACCTGACCTCACTGGCTGAAAGAACACAAATCCCCACAGTCACACACCAAAATCTATTGGAAAGCCTTTCCAGAAAAGTGAAAAGTGTACTTATTATAACAACAATGGTTGAGTGGATCACTACAGTGGATGGAGCGTTTAACAATAATTAATTGCAGCCACATGAATCACATGAAAAGCACACTAATTAGAGTTTTGTACCACTCACTTTGTCCTTTTTGCAACATCAAACTGAAACTACTGTACATCTTTCATGAAACAATGTATTGCACAACACCTTCAAACTGGTTTTGAAAAAACTTTGCATACCTTTGTTTGTTTAACAGAAAGGCTTTTATTACACAAAGGGTAGGGCAGTTTTGATTCTTGTAAAGACTAAATTTAACACATCCAACGTCAAAGGGCATGTGATCAACATGTTTTCTATTTATGTTTGCCGACAAAATATGTTGACATGCAGGTACCTCACAAGGACTGTAACTCGTATTCAGATTGTCAAACCAGTAAAAACAAGATAAAAAATAAGTAATAATGTGTATTTGGAAACTACCAGCAACAGCTAAAATATAATTTAGTCTATTTAGTCTATATCTAAAATATTAATATCTAAATTAAATAGAATTATCTATATTAAAATATCTATACATTAATCTCAAACATTTAGTAATTCACATTACCAAACAACATAAAATCTTACATAGATAGGAGTCATTTATAAAATGACTAAAAAACAAAAAATAAGCTTAAAATTCCACAGTCACAACACACAGCAATAAAAAAAACACACAAGCATTAGAGCAGGACAAGAGAGAAATAGAAGAACACAGCCTGTTCTGATGAAGCACTTGTACTTTAACATCATGTAAACAACTGGGTGTGTGTGTGTATAAATGCATCTCTTACCTTGCAAAGAAATGTCACCAGGATGCAAGATGACAAGCCAGCATCCAGGAAGTGAGATTCGCTGAGCAATGTTCTGCTCGGAAACGTTGAGTCCCGATATTCATGTGAATGTTACCCTTTGCCACCGACTGTCACATTTTTGCAGACCAAGTACATCCCTTCATAAGGTTATTCCTAATGGCAGTGGTCTCATTTAGCAGGAAGTTGTGCCCTGATACATTGCACATGACATGATGTAGAGTTCACCAGATCTTAATCCATATACATATCTCCCAATCCATTCATCCATCCATCCATATTCCGTACTGCTTATCCAACACAGGGTCAAGTGGAACATGGAGTCTATCCCATGGGACTCGGGGAACTAGGTGAGGACACCATGAATGGAACGGCATCTCCTTGCAGGTCACAATCACACACACTAACAAAACCATTTACATACTTTGGACGATTAAAAGATGCCATTCAGCCTATAATGCATGTCTTTGGACTGGGGGAGGAAAACAGAGAATCCAGAGGAAATCCCCAAAGCACAGGGAGAACATGCAAACTCACGCTCAGGGTGGAGATGGGAATCAAACCCCTAACTGTGGAGTTGTAAGGCAAGTGTTTCCAGGAAGTATTGAGTGCCATTCTCTGTGTTGAACGTAAGTGCTACTACATTACCATAGTTCATTAATGTGGTTTTATAATAGAGCTCAATTTTATGATATAAATCAGGTTGTTTAACAGCTTACATAAAAAGACTTTCAATATTTACAGGTTTTAAAAGTAATAATTACAATATCAGCTATAACGCAATTATAAAACAAAATTTAAATCTGTACATATTTCACATAAAATTAAAAATACTATATATATATATATATATATATATATATATATATATATATATATATATATATATATATATATATATTAGGACTATATACTGTACACAGAGAGCCCTCGAATTTCCGTAGATCTAGTGGTCTATTTTTATGGAGATTACGCCATCTTGTGTTTATACAAGGAGACATTGTAAAATGGAAATCTTAATAACTTTTCTTCCAGATGCGACACCGGACGTTTGGGCTGTCACATCTGGAAGAATGTATGGCTCAGGCATTAATTAGATTGCGAAAGCTGACATGAATTTATTTATTTTATACTGGTTTATTAGTGAGAGGGAGAAAACATTGTCTGTGTGCATAAATAGAGTTCAAAACTAATAATCATTTAACAACTGCGACAATTATAAATAAATATCTATAAATATATAGATTTTTTTAAATGTAACAATAATTTACAACAACAGTAGGCCTATACTTAAAAAAGAAGAAATTTTAAGTTTAAAAATTCAGGAAGTGAATTTAGATGTATAGTCATTTCTATGCCACTAGATGGCATCTTAAGGTTTTTATGGACAAGACACAAATGATGTTTTTATGTTTTAGTAACGTTTTAAGTATTTAAGCTAGATTTACATTTATACAACGGAACTCTTTTAGTTGTATATACCACATTGTCTTCATTCTGTCTATGGGTCATGTTTCTGAGGTTTGCAAAAATTCTAAAATTTCTAAAATTCTTATTAATATTGTATTATTTTGCTATAATATTCTAATTCTTATTATTTATTTTTTTAAATATAATTTCAAAGTAAATAGAATTCACAAAAGGACCCTAACCTTCATGTAACTGATAAAAATCAGTTTAAGAGATACAGTGGCATGAATATATTTTGGGCTGAGGAAAAGCAGCTAATTAAATGTTTTGAGTTAAAACCTTGTCTGCTATTTTGTGTAATTGTATAATGTCATTTCGAAATAGCATTATGTTTAACTGCAACTCACTATTCTTGCCGGAAATGCTTTGTCCCTCGTGCTCTCTAGAGTAGGTTATCTCTGAGATACAAGTCTCTGAAAAAGACAGACTAATTCTATGCCTGAGAATTATATAATGAAATTGTAATACTGTTTAATCCTTTCCTGAAGCCTAATAACATTAATGAAATGTTTAACAATAAATCTTAACAATAAAAAATGTGGTGCAGCTTCCCATAAGTTTATTGAACACTGAGTTGTACATTTATAAATATGAAGTTTTACAATTAATGCATATTATAGCATACACATAGTTTAATATTTTAAATATCTCAATAAATACATTGTTCTTGGAGCTAGATACTGAATTTAGTAAATAAATACATAGTGCTGAGTGCATTAGAGAATAAATCATGAACAAAAAAGTGCATAAGTTCAGATAATTCAGACATAAATAATAACAGTTTAAGTCTATTAGCTGCTGCTTTACAGAACATGTGAAAATACAATTTTTTATTTGCTGGGAAGCATGCCAGATTAAACACTGATAGACCGGTATTCAAATGAGCTATTGTAGGCATCCTGTGTTTAACAGGAAACAGTATTATGTGATTAATTTAAATTTAAAATACTAGCTTGCAAAAACCTGTAACACGTATTTCAGATACAGTATATTTAATGGCATGAAGGACAAAAAAAAATAATGATAAATTAAGTCTAAAATACTACACAAATCGTAATAGTGTTGTTGCCATTTTAGCTTTTCATGTTTTTGCATGACAAAGAAATTCCTTCATGTTTGCCGGCAGGATAGAATAGAATTATTTAGAAAATGCCCATCACCAACTATAGAAATTCTTAATATAAGTACTAACCAAACCCTATAATATAAGCATGGTGACTAATTGTGTCATATATATTGCATAGAACATAAAACCTGGTGACGGTTCTCATTGAGAGGAGAGGAGGTTCTCATGAGAAGAGGATGTGGTTTAGCATCAGCTGAACCTTGTGAACAGAAGCGACACAGCCACCATGAAACACGCCATGAGCACACTGATCTTGCTGCTGACATCGCTCGATGAAAATACTGTCGGAATAAAATATAAACTTGTTAAAATGTTGATTTATGGGTTTTTAATTACAAATTTGGACAGTATACTATGATTCAGTGATTTATCATTGGAGCTTTAAAACAATTAAAATAATTTGCCCAAAATGTGTTACAAATCATTATATGTTGGCCTCTTGATTCTGATTGATTCAGAAGGTGTTGATTAAAATAACAGCTCAATATAATATGCTTGTTTTAATAATTGTAATGCTAATATTTTTTAATGGAGATGCTTTGCATCATGCCACCCTGCCATTGGTTATTAGATTATTAGATTATTGCAGAATGGTTTTATTGCTTACAAAGGACAGGTATGTAGTACTCACCCGTGCCATTCACTATGATATCCGTGAGGTAGATCTTGAATGGAAGGCTGTCATTTTTGGCTGCTCGAATTATAGTTTGCGCAATTTGGGTAATGTTAGGATTTCCACCTGATCTGGCAAAAGCCAAGTCCATAAAGTTTAGAATTGAATCGTTAGCTGCTCTTAAAGAACGATCAGTTCCGTTGCTGGATTGGAAAAGATAAAGTGTTTTATTAAAATGCATGGTGCAAAATGACTTTTGGTTATAAATGTTAACATGACTGGGAGTTGATGCACAAAATGCACATAGTTTAAATACCTGTAGTTTGACATGGTTAAGATGCTGAATGTAGTACGGAAGTCAGCAATGAAATATGGGGTAAGCTGCAAACAGATCAGGAACATGTGGTTAAAGGTACAATAGAAACTGAAAAATAACATAAAACATTCAGCAGTATCTTTTTCAGATTTATCTACTCATCAACAGAAACCTAATCTTTACAACATTTTAAAAAATATTACATAATACACCTTTATAAAAGGAAAAGCTAGTATATACACTAGTGCTATAAAATACCTATATATATTTTTTTTTTTACATAGAACAATACTAAACATGAAAAGAAATATAGTAAGGTAAAATGGCATCAATAGCTTTCACAAAATTCAAGCTAATGTGAAAAGAGAAATAATATATATAATCAGAAATCAAAATGTACATATAAATGGTACAGGGATGGTACAAATGGACCAGGTAAAACGATTGTGGTGTAGATTATTTCTATGTAATTATAGTGAAGTGTCTTTCATTTGAACAGGTAAGTGTAATTATAATAATTATCATATAGTTATCCTGAACCTAAAAACTTTCATGCCTTCAGGCCTCAGTCATAGTTCATAAAATTATGAAGCTGTCATGAGTGCTACCATTAACAAACATAATCGTGGCTGCTCACAAATAAACATGACAGGTTTACACAAACAAAGTAATAATGCAAAACTTATTTTGTATTATTTTTTTATTCTTCACCTTTGCAGATTCTGCATTTATTTGTGGAATGTGTTATGCTCATTGTGTCTGTATTACTGTGAATATTAAAGGTCCATATTTGTATTTCTGCATTTTATGCTTGTATTTGTGAAAGGCACTGATTCTGCATTTGTCTACAAAGCTCATCTGTTAAACCAATGTGTGCTGATTTCATACTTACTCCGTTTTTAATCATGATTGTTCTGTTTGTGAATAAATCTGAACCTATTTTTGAGAAGTCATTTACAAAAGTGCCATTTGTACGGAATCGCACACCGACACTGTATGGCTGATCTAAAGACAGAAATATAGGATATAAATGAAAATATCTGGAGCAATAAAGGTATAAATACAGTGTTTTATATATTTATATATGTTTCATAATATACATTCATATACTCACTGAGGAGAGTGACTGCATTGGGATCAAATGTCACAGCAAATGTGTTGTTATTGTCTGCAATATTTTTCAGAACACTCACTACGTCTTCACCAGTTGGGATGGGTATTGTGCTGTTCTCATTGAATACCAGCTGGACCTCTGCTTCCGTATTATTAGCTGCACGTTTGGTCATAGGTCTGTTGGAAAAATTCTTTGTTAATATCAAATTCCTGCAATTTCTTAGCAGCAGCTTATGTAAAATAATATGTGAATTATGTAAATTATACATTTGAAGCAATAAGTCTCACCTGAAGGCAATGATAATGATCAACTTCAACCTAGATCCATATTTATTTTTATAGATTACTTCCAACTACAAATAAAACAAAGTAGGGATTATTATTATTATTACGACCATTAGAACTTTACTGATTTTCTATATAATAAAAGCAATAATGAGTAATAAATGTTTTTTTGTAAATTTGTCTTACAAATATTACATTTTAGATATTAGATTTTACCACAATTATTAAATGTATTAATGTCACATATATTGTGTTTGAACTGAATATTTAACATTCAGTGGATGGTCTCCCACTTACCACTTGTATCACAGTGACAGCCAGCTCTTTAAATTCTTTACTGTTTGTATCACTAAGTTCTGAAGCATAAGGATACTGGAGGCCAACATTCATCGCAACAGTTGGTGCAACTGTTGCTGTTACTGCTGTTGTTGTGGCTGTAGTGGTTGGTGGTTGTGGTGTTGTAGTGGTTGTAGTAAGAGTTGTGGTGATAGTAGCATTTGTTGGTTGTGCTGCTGTTGTGGTTGTTGTAGCATTTGTTGGTTGTGCTGCTGTTGTGGTTGTTGTAGCATTTGTTGGTTGTGCTGCTGTTGTGGTTGTTGTAGCATTTGTTGGTTGAGCTGCTGTTGTGGTTGTTGTAGCATTTGTTGGTTGTGCTGCTGTTGTGGTTGTTGTAGCATTTGTTGGTTGTGCTGCTGTTGTGGTTGTTGTAGCATTTGTTGGTTGTGCTGCTGTTGTGGTTGTTGTAGCATTTGTTGGTTGTGCTGCTGTTGTGGTTGTTGTAGCATTTGTTGGTTGTGCTGCTGTTGTGGTTGTTGTAGCATTTGTTGGTTGAGCTGCTGTTGTGGTTGTTGTAGCATTTGTTGGTTGTGCTGCTGTTGTGGTTGTTGTAGCATTTGTTGGTTGTGCTGCTGTTGTGGTTGTTGTAGCATTTGTTGGTTGTGCTGCTGTTGTGGTTGTTGTAGCATTTGTTGGTTGTGCTGCTGTTGTGGTTGTTGTAGCATTTGTTGGTTGTGCTGCTGTTGTGGTTGTTGTAGCATTTGTTGGTTGTGCTGCTGTTGTGGTTGATGTAGCATTTGTTGGTTGTGCTGCTGTTGTGGTTGTTGTAGCATTTGTTGGTTGTGCTGCTGTTGTGGTTGTTGTAGCATTTGTTGGTTGTGCTGCTGTTGTGGTTGTTGTAGCATTTGTTGGTTGAGCTGCTGTTGTGGTTGTTGTAACGTTTGTTGGTTGTGCTGCTGTTGTGGTTGATGTAGCATTTGTTGGTTGTGCTGCTGTTGTGGTTGTTGTAGCATTTGTTGGTTGTGATGCTGTTGTGGTTGTTGTAGCATTTGTTGGTTGTGCTGCTGTTGTGGTTGTTGTAGCGTTTGTTGGTTGTGCTGCTGTTGTGGTTGTTGTAGCATTTGTTGGTTGGGCTGCTGTTGTGGTTGTTGTAGCGTTTGTTGGTTGTGCTGCTGTTGTGGTTGTTGTAGCATTTGTTGGTTGTGCTGCTGTTGTGGTTGATGTAGCATTTGTTGGTTGTGCTGCTGTTGTGGTTGTTGTAGCATTTGTTGGTTGGGCTGCTGTTGTGGTTGTTGTAGCATTTGTTGGTTGTGATGCTGTTGTGGTTGTTGTAGCATTTGTTGGTTGGGCTGCTGTTGTGGTTGTTGTAGCATTTGTTGGTTGTGCTGCTGTTGTGGTTGTTGTAGCATTTGTTGGTTGTGCTGCTGTTGTGGTTGTTGTAGCATTTGTTGGTTGTGATGCTGTTGTGGTTGTTGTAGCATTTGTTGGTTGTGATGCTGTTGTGGTTGTTGTAGCATTTGTTGGTTGTGCTGCTGTTGTGGTTGTTGTAGCATTTGTTGCTGGTGCTGCTGTTGTGGTGCTAGTATTGTTTGTTGCTGGTGCTGCTGTTGTGGTGCTAGTATCGTTTGTTGTTGGTGCTGCTGTTGTGGTGCTAGTATCGTTTGTTGCTAGTGCTGCTGTTGTGGTGCTAGTAGCGTTTGTTGCTGGTGCTGCTGTTGTGGTGCTAGTAGCGTTTGTTGCTGGTGCTGCTGTTGTGGTGCTTGTAGCGTTTGTTGCTGGTGCTGCTGTTGTGGTGCTAGTATCATTTGTTGCTGGTGCTGCTGTTGTGGTGCTAGTAGCGTTTGTTGTTGGTGCTGCTGTTGTGGTGCTAGTAGCGTTTGCTGCTGTTGTGGTGCTAGTATCGTTTGTTGCTGGTGCTGCTGTTGTGGTGCTAGTAGCGTTTGTTGCTGGTGCTGCTGTTGTGGTGCTAGTAGCGTTTGTTGTTGGTGCTGCTGTTGTGGTGCTAGTAGCGTTTGCTGCTGTTGTGGTGCTAGTATCGTTTGTTGCTGGTACTGCTGTTGTGGTGCTAGTAGCGTTTGTTGTTGCTGCTGCTGTTGTGGTGCTAGTGTCGTTTGTTGCTGGTGCTGCTGTTGTGGTGCTAGTAGCGTTTGCTGCTGTTGTGGTGCTAGTGTCGTTTGTTGCTGGTGCTGCTACTGTGGTGGTTGTTGTAGCATTTGTTGCTAGTGCTGCTGTTGTGGTGCTAGTGTCGTTTGTTGCTGGTGCTGCTGCTGTGGTGGTTGTTGTAGCATTTGTTGCTGGTGCTGCTGTTGTGGTGCTAGTATCGTTTGTTACTGGTGCTGCTGTTGTGGAGCTAGTATCGTTTGTTGCTGGTGCTGCTGTTGTGGTGCTAGTATCGTTTGTTGCTGGTGCTGCTGTGGTGGTTGTTGTAGCATTTGTTGCTGGTGCTGCTGTTGTGGTGCTTGTGTCATTTGTTGCTGGTGCTGCTGTTGTGGTGCTAGTATCGTTTGTTGCTGGTGCTGCTGTGGTGGTTGTTGTAGCATTTGTTGCTGGTGCTGCTGTTGTGGTGCTAGTATCGTTTGTTGCTGGTGCTGCTGTTGTTGTGCTAGTGTCGTTTGTTGCTGGTGCTGCTGTGGTGGTTGTTGTAGCATTTGTTGCTGGTGCTGCTGTTGTGGTGCTAGTATCGTTTGTTGCTGGTGCTGCTGTGGTGGTTGTTGTAGCATTTGTTGCTGGTGCTGCTGTTGTGGTGCTAGTATCGTTTGTTGCTGGTGCTGCTGTGCTGGTTGTTGTAGCATTTGTTGCTGGTGCTGCTGTTGTGGTGCTAGTGTCGTTTGTTGCTGGTACTGCTGTTGTGGTGCTAGTGTCGTTTGTTGCTGGTGCTGCTGTGGTGGTTGTTGTAGCATTTGTTGCTGGTGCTGCTGTTGTGGTGCTAGTATCGTTTGTTGCTGGTGCTGCTGTTGTGGTGCTAGTGTCGTTTGTTGCTGGTGCTGCTGTTGTGGTGCTAGTAGCGTTTGCTGCTGTTGTGGTGCTAGTGTCGTTTGTTGCTGGTGCTGCTGCTGTGGTGGTTGTTGTAGCATTTGTTGCTAGTGCTGCTGTTGTGGTGCTAGTGTCGTTTGTTGCTGGTGCTGCTGCTGTGGTGGTTGTTGTAGCATTTGTTGCTGGTGCTGCTGTTGTGGTGCTAGTATCGTTTGTTACTGGTGCTGCTGTTGTGGAGCTAGTATCGTTTGTTGCTGGTGCTGCTGTTGTGGTGCTAGTATCGTTTGTTGCTGGTGCTGCTGTGGTGGTTGTTGTAGCATTTGTTGCTGGTGCTGCTGTTGTGGTGCTTGTGTCATTTGTTGCTGGTGCTGCTGTTGTGGTGCTAGTATCGTTTGTTGCTGGTGCTGCTGTGGTGGTGCTAGTATCGTTTGTTGCTGGTGCTGCTGTTGTGGTGCTAGTGTCGTTTGTTGCTGGTGCTGCTGTGGTGGTTGTTGTAGCATTTGTTGCTGGTGCTGCTGTTGTGGTGCTAGTATCGTTTGTTGCTGGTGCTGCTGTGGTGGTTGTTGTAGCATTTGTTGCTGGTGCTGCTGTTGTGGTGCTAGTATCGTTTGTTGCTGGTGCTGCTGTGGTGGTTGTTGTAGCATTTGTTGCTGGTGCTGCTGTTGTGGTGCTAGTGTCGTTTGTTGCTGGTACTGCTGTTGTGGTGCTAGTGTCGTTTGTTGCTGGTGCTGCTGTGGTGGTTGTTGTAGCATTTGTTGCTGGTGCTGCTGTTGTGGTGCTAGTATCGTTTGTTGCTGGTGCTGCTGTGGTGGTTGTTGTAGCATTTGTTGCTGGTGCTGCTGTTGTGGTGCTGGTATCGTTTGATGTTGGTGCTGTTGTTGTGGTGCTAGTGTCGTTTGTTGCTGGTGCTGCTGTTGTGGTGCTAGTGTCGTTTGTTGCTGGTGCTGCTGTTGTGGTGCTAGTGTTGTTTGTTGCTGGTGCTGCTGTTGTGGTGCTAGTATCATTTGTTGCTGGTGCTGCTGTGGTGGTTGTTGTAGCATTTGTTGCTGGTGCTGCTGTTGTGGTGCTAGTATCGTTTGTTGCTGGTGCTGCTGTTGTGGTGCTAGTATCGTTTGTTGCTGGTGCTGCTGTTGTGGTGCTAGTATCATTTGTTGCTGGTGCTGCTGTGGTGGTTGTTGTAGCATTTGTTGCTGGTGCTGCTGTTGTGGTGCTAGTATCGTTTGTTACTGGTGCTGCTGTTGTGGTGCTAGTATCGTTTGTTGCTGGTGCTGCTGTGGTGGTTGTTGTAGCATTTGTTGCTGGTGCTGCTGTTGTGGTGCTAGTGTCGTTTGTTGCTGGTGCTGCTGTTGTGGTGCTAGTGTCGTTTGTTGCTGGTGCTGCTGTTGTGGTGCTAGTGTTGTTTGTTCCTGGTGCTGCTGTTGTGGTGCTAGTATCGTTTGTTGCTGGTGCTGCTGTTGTGGTGCTAGTATCATTTGTTGCTGGTGCTGCTGTGGTGGTGCTAGTGTCGTTTGTTGCTGGTGCTGCTGTTGTGGTGCTAGTGTTGTTTGTTGCTGGTGCTGCTGTTGTGGTGTTAGTATCGTTTGTTGCTGGTGCTGCTGTTGTGGTGCTAGTATCATTTGTTGCTGGTGCAGCTGTGGTGGTTGTTGTAGCATTTGTTGCTGGTGCTGCTGTTGTGGTGCTAGTATCGTTTGTTGCTGGTGCTGCTGTTGTGGTGCTAGTATCGTTTGTTGCTGGTGCTGCTGTTGTGGTGCTAGTATCATTTGTTGCTGGTGCTGCTGTGGTGGTTGTTGTAGCATTTGTTGCTGGAGCTGCTGTTGTGGCGCTAGTATCGTTTGTTACTGGTGCTGCTGTTGTGGTGCTAGTATCGTTTGTTGCTGGTGCTGCTGTGGTGGTGCTAGTATCGTTTGTTGCTGGTGCTGCTGTGGTGGTTGTTGTAGCATTTGTTGCTGGTGCTGCTGTTGTGGTGCTAGTATCGTTTGTTACTGGTGCTGCTGTTGTGGTGCTAGTATCGTTTGTTACTGGTGCTGCTGTTGTGGTGCTAGTATCGTTTGTTGCTGGTGCTGCTGTGGTGGTTGTTGTAGCATTTGTTGCTGGTGCTGCTGTTGTGGTGCTAGTATCGTTTGTTGCTGGTGCTGCTGTTGTGGTGCTAGTATCGTTTGTTGCTGGTGCTGCTGTTGTGGTGCTGGTATCGTTTGTTGCTGGTTCTGCTGCTGTTGTGGTTGTTGTAGCATTTGTTGCTGGTGCTGCTGTTGTGGTGCTAGTATCGTTTGTTGCTGGTGCTGCTGTTGTGGTGCTAGTATTGTTTGTTGCTGGTGCTGCTGTGGTGGTTGTTGTAGCATTTGTTGCAGGTGCTGCTGTTGTGGTGCTAGTATCGTTTGTTGCTGGTGCTGCTGTTGTGGTGCTAGTATCGTTTGTTGCTGGTGCTGCTGTGGTGGTTGTTGTAGCATTTGTTGCAGGTGCTGCTGTTGTGGTGCTAGTATCGTTTGTTACTGGTGCTGCTGTTGTGGTGCTAGTATCATTTGTTGCTGGTGCTGCTGTTGTGGTGCTAGTATCGTTTGTTGCTGGTGCAGCTGTGGTGGTTGTTGTAGCATTTGTTGCTGGTGCTGCTGTTGTGGTGCTAGTATCGTTTGTTGCTGGTGCTGCTGTTGTGGTGCTAGTATCGTTTGTTGCTGGTGCTGCTGTTGTGGTTGTTGTAGCATTTGTTGCTGGTGCTGCTGTCGTGGTGCCAGTGTCGTTTGTTGCTGGTGCCGCTGTTGTGGTGCTAGTGTCGTTTGTTGCTGGTGCCGCTGTTGTGGTGCTAGTGTCGTTTGTTGCTGGTGCCGCTGTTGTGGTGCTAGTGTCGTTTGTTGCTGGTGCCGCTGTTGTGGTGCTAGTGTCGTTTGTTGCTGGTGCCGCTGTTGTGGTGCTAGTGTCATTTGTTGCCGGTGCTGCTGTTGTGGTGCTAGTAGTAAAATTGTTTACTGTAATTAAAATTAAAAGATACGATTAACATACTACAGAACTAAATATGTTTTGAGATATCTTATAATGACTTTACACTGAAAATGTTAATTTAAATGCTACTTCATGTAAAAAAAATTGTGTAAACAAATATGTAATTCTTACTTACCAAAAACATTTGTAATGTTAAAACCTGTATCTGCTGTTTCTATTGTGGCAGTGATATTATCATTAGTGGGAATACCCTCAAGAGACATAAACGCTAAACTCATATCTGTGATGGTTGATCCAGGCCTATCCAGACAAACAAATAAAAGCAAACAATTTATTAGTTACACATGGCTTATGGAAAAGTCATATAGAATTTTAAAGAAATCTATAGTCAGAAAAAAGATCATTACATACCTGCACCTAAGCACCTTTAGATCTCGGAAGTTAACATATTTTATCCTGAGGATTGTTCCAATCTATAAAGAAATGAGTGCCAAAGCATTTATTATTAGAAACTAATGATAGCAAACCCTTACAGGCCATTGATTCCTTAAAGAATCACAATCATCATCAATTCTCCAAATTACTGCCACAAGGATTTTAGAACTTATCCAAAAGGCACTTAACATATTTGTTTTTATGAAAAGATTACATAATAACCAAACCAATGACTGAACTTTTATACATCATTTACCTATACAGCACCCTTACAAAGTACTGGTTATATATAATATTACTCATTTAAAAATCATGAAAATCTCAATATGTTGTAGACATTCAGTTGTTGCATACCCAAAAATATGCTTGACAACTAAATATTGTTAAATTTAGTTTACAAAATAACCTATTATTGTTAATTATTTTAGAGAAAAGATGGAATAGATAATTATATTAATCATTTTTAACTTGAATGTTAAATTAATATATGTACAGATCAAATACAGTTACAATTTTATACATAAGACATACCTTTGAATTGACTTCGGCTTCTCTGGCAGCAAAGGCAGGTGAAGACTGGTTTGAAAGCTCAGTCAAAAATGTCTCATTTGTGGTAAAGCTAATGTACCGAATATCAGGTGCACTTGATGTAGATAGATCTGTAAAATCAGATAGGGAAAAAGTATTTAAAAGTAAATATATAAGGAAAAAGTATACATGAAAAATACATATTAGGTTTAGGATTGCTAGTATATAAGATTTGGTAAATAAAACAATGTAATGCTAGACCATATTCCAGTGTAGTACCTGTAGTTATTGTGGAAGAAGAAATTGGCACTGATTGGGATGTGACAACAGTTGAAGCTTCTGATGTGATTACTGTAGTTGGTATGGAAAGAGTGCTAGAGGCTGGTACTGATGTAAAAACAGTTAGGGCTTCTGTTGTAACAGTTGTGGAGGTTTCTGGTGTGATTACTGTAGTTGTTTCTGAAGGAGTGCTAGATGCTGCTTCTGTTGTAACAGTTGTGGAGGTTTCTGGTGTGATTACTGTAGTTGTTTCTGAAGGAGTGCTAGATGCTGCTTCTGTTGTAACAGTTGTGGAGGTTTCTGGTGTGATTACTGTAGTTGTTTCTGAAGGAGTGCTAGATGCTGCTTCTGTTGTAACAGTTGTGGAGGTTTCTGGTGTGATTACTGTAGTTGTTAATGAAGGAGTGCTAGACGCTGCTTCTGTTGTAACAGTTGTAGAGGTTTCTGGTGTGATTACTGTAGTTGTTAATGAAGGAGTGCTAGATGCTGCTTCTGTTGTAACAGTTGTGGAGGTTTCTGGTGTGATTACTGTAGTTGTTCCTGAAGGAGTGCTAGATGCTGCTTCTGTTGTAACAGTTGTGGAGGTTTCTGGTGTGATTACTGTAGTTGTTACTGAAGGAGTGCTAGATGCTGCTTCTGTTGTAACAGTTGTGGAGGTTTCTGGTGTGATTACTGTAGTTGTTACTGAAGGAGTGCTAGATGCTGCTTCTGTTGTAACAGTTGTGGAGGTTTCTGGTGTGATTACTGTGGTTGTTTCTGAAGGAGTGCTAGATGCTGCTTCTGTTGAAACAGTTGTAGAGGTTTCTGGTGTGATTACTGTAGTTGTTTCTGAAGGAGTGCTAGATGCTGCTTCTGTTGTAACAGTTGTGGAGGTTTCTGGTGTGATTACTGTAGTTGTTACTGAAGGAGTGCTAGATGCTGCTTCTGTTGTAACAGTTGTAGAGGTTTCTGGTGTGATTACTGTAGTTGTTACTGAAGGAGTGCTAGACGCTGCTTCTGTTGTAACAGTTGTAGAGGTTTCTGGTGTGATTACTGTAGTTGTTACTGAAGGAGTGCTAGACGCTGCTTCTGTTGTAACAGTTGTAGAGGTTTCTGGTGTGATTACTGTAGTTGTTACTGAAGGAGTGCTAGACGCTGCTTCTGTTGTAACAGTTGTAGAGGTTTCTGGTGTGATTACTGTAGTTGTTTCTGAAGGAGTGCTAGATGCTGCTTCTGTTGTAACAGTTGTAGAGGTTTCTGGTGTGATTACTGTAGTTGTTTCTGAAGGAGTGCTAGATGCTGCTTCTGTTGTAACAGTTGTAGAGGTTTCTGGTGTGATTACTGTAGTTGTTACTGAAGGAGTGCTAGACGCTGCTTCTGTTGTAACAGTTGTAGAGGTTTCTGGTGTGATTACTGTAGTTGTTACTGAAGGAGTGCTAGACGCTGCTTCTGTTGTAACAGTTGTAGAGGTTTCTGGTGTGATTATTGTAGTTGTTACTGAAGGAGTGCTAGATGCTGCTTCTGTTGTAACAGTTGTAGAGGTTTCTGGTGTGATTACTGTAGTTGTTACTGAAGGAGTGCTAGATGCTGCTTCTGTTGTAACAGTTGTGGAGGTTTCTGGTGTGATTACTGTGGTTGTTTCTGAAGGAGTGCTGGATGCTGCTTCTGTTGAAACAGTTGTAGAGGTTTCTGGTGTGATTACTGTAGTTGTTTCTGAAGGAGTGCTAGATGCCGCTTCTGTTGTAACAGTTGTGGAGGTTTCTGGTGTGATTTCTGTAGTTGTTACTGAAGGAGTGCTAGATGCTGCTTCTGTTGTAACAGTTGTAGAGGTTTCTGGTGTGATTACTGTAGTTGTTACTGAAGGAGTGCTAGATGCTGCTTCTGTTGTAACAGTTGTAGAGGTTTCTGGTGTGATTACTGTAGTTGTTTCTGAAGGAGTGCTAGACGCTGCTTCTGTTGTAACAGTCGTAGAGGTTTCTGGTGTGATTACTGTAGTTGTTTCTGAAGGAGTGCTAGATGCTGCTTCTGTTGTAACAGTTGTAGAGGTTTCTGGTGTGATTACTGTAGTTGTTACTGAAGGAGTGCTAGACGCTGCTTCTGTTGTAACAGTTGTAGAGGTTTCTGGTGTGATTACTGTAGTTGTTACTGAAGGAGTGCTAGACGCTGCTTCTGTTGTAACAGTTGTAGAGGTTTCTGGTGTGATTATTGTAGTTGTTACTGAAGGAGTGCTAGATGCTGCTTCTGTTGTAACAGTTGTGGAGGTTTCTGGTGTGATTACTGTAGTTGTTACTGAAGGAGTGCTAGATGCTGCTTCTGTTGTAACAGTTGTGGAGGTTTCTGGTGTGATTACTGTGGTTGTTTCTGAAGGAGTGCTGGATGCTGCTTCTGTTGAAACAGTTGTAGAGGTTTCTGGTGTGATTACTGTAGTTGTTTCTGAAGGAGTGCTAGATGCTGCTTCTGTTGTAACAGTTGTGGAGGTTTCTGGTGTGATTTCTGTAGTTGTTACTGAAGGAGTGCTAGATGCTGCTTCTGTTGTAACAGTTGTAGAGGTTTCTGGTGTGATTACTGTAGTTGTTACTGAAGGAGTGCTAGATGCTGCTTCTGTTGTAACAGTTGTGGAGGTTTCTGGTGTGATTACTGTGGTTGTTTCTGAAGGAGTGCTGGATGCTGCTTCTGTTGAAACAGTTGTAGAGGTTTCTGGTGTGATTACTGTAGTTGTTTCTGAAGGAGTGCTAGATGCTGCTTCTGTTGTAACAGTTGTGGAGGTTTCTGGTGTGATTTCTGTAGTTGTTACTGAAGGAGTGCTAGATGCTGCTTCTGTTGTAACAGTTGTAGACGTTTCTGGTGTAATTACTGTAGTTGTTACTGAAGGGGTGCTAGATGCTGCTTCTGTTGTAACAGTTGTGGAGGTTTCTGGTGTGATTACTGTAGTTGTTACTGAAGGAGTGCTAGATGCTGCTTCTGTTGTAACAGTTGTGGAGGTTTCTGGTGTGATTACTGTAGTTGTTACTGAAGGAGTGCTAGATGCTGCTTGTGTTGTAACAGTTGTGGAGGTTTCTGGTGTGATTACTGTGGTGGATTCTGTTTCAGATCTTACACTCGTTGAACTTTGTATTGTAATCTCTGTAGACAACAGCGTAGTAGCACTTGTTGAAGTTTCTGAGGCAGCAGCTGTAGTAGAGCCAGTGCTAGATGAAACTTCTGTTGTGATATCTGTTGTAGCTGCGGTTGTTGTAACCAGCGTTGAAGTCATTTCTGGTGATTCAGTTGAAGATACAATTGCTGTAATTAAGAAAAAAGAAACTGATTTTATTAAGAAAGCTATGTAGTTATGTAAATATTATTTTTTAAAATACATTTTTAGATAGAACTGCTTTATATAGACAGTAACCATTATAAATGTAAGTGGGTCACATATCCAGACAGACTATTATTTGAATGCTATGATCATAATGCATATAATAAAATCATTCTCTGTTTTCAATTCAATAGCTTAGATGACAGCTTTGACATTCAAATGTAAAATAATGTCTTCCCCCCACTGCTTACCGCTGATGTTTGTAATTGTGAAGCTTGTGATTGCAGTCGACATTGTTTCAATGACTGAAGATTCATTAGGAAGACTGCCATTGAATGTTAAATCAATATCTGAAACAGTTGAGCCCTGACTATGTAGACAAAAACACATATGAAAATGTTATTTATGGCCAAGTTATATAGAAAAAACTGCAAATGACATTTTTCAAAAATTCTACTAGAAGTGAACTTGATACACACCTGTAACCAATTACTGTCAGCATCTTGAAGTTATTGAATCTGTTCTTAAAAACTGGTTCAAACTGAAGAATAAATGCCATAATTAATATCACAGTAAAAATAAATTAAGGTCTTTGTCAGAGCTTTTAACAGCTGTAAAAACACCGCTATGGGTCTAAAGATATAAACATATGCACAAAGAACTTGGGATTTGTTTATATAAAATATTCCCTTCTTGTTTGACAAGATAAATGGCATGAATGTGATTAGGATCATCAAAGTGGACATTTAAATAATGAGATGGCAATATAGTGCAGCACTGAAATTAGAGATTATGTATTGTACAGACCTCGGATTTTATACGAGTTGAGCGGTTATTGTAGGCAGCTGAAGATGGGGTTAATAAGTTAACATCAAATGTTTCTGTTGTGATAAATCTAATTTTCATTGAACTGAAGCTTGTAGTGGCATCTGTGAAAAAAGGTTAGATAGAAAACAACAGATAGATGTTTTCATTACAAAAGTTCAATGTTTAATATTTCATAGTCACACAAGCAGTCTAAGGTACATATGATAGGTGAACTAAAATACTTGAAGATTATTGACAATGTTTCCTTTGTGATACATGAAGTAGATATACCTGTTGATGTTTCTGGTGTGATTACTGTAATTGTTTCTGAAGGAGTGCTAGATGCTGCTTCTGTTGTAACAGTTGTGGAGGTTTCTGGTGTGATTACTGTAGTTGTTACTGAAGGAGTGCTAGATGCTGCTTCTGTTGTAACAGTTGTAGAGGTTTCTGGTGTGATTACTGTACTTGTTTCTGAAGGAGTGCTAGATGCTGCTTCTGTTGTAACAGTTGTAGAGGTTTCTGGTGTTATTACTGTAGTTGTTCCTGAAGGAGTGCTAGATGCTGCTTCTGTTGTAACAGTTGTAGAGGTTTCTGGTGTGATTACTGTAGTTGTTCCTGAAGGAGTGCTAGATGCTGCTTCTGTTGTAACAGTTGTAGAGGTTTCTGGTGTGATTACTGTAGTTGTTCCTGAAGGAGTGCTAGATGCTGCTTCTGTTGTAACAGTTGTGGAGGTTTCTGGTGTGATTACTGTAGTTGTTCCTGAAGGAGTGCTAGATGCTGCTTCTGTTGTAACAGTTGTAGAGGTTTCTGGTGTGATTACTGTAGTTGTTCCTGAAGGAGTGCTAGATGCTGCTTCTGTTGTAACAGTTGTGGAGGTTTCTGGTGTGATTACTGTAGTTGTTCCTGAAGGAGTGCTAGATGCTGCTTCTGTTGTAACAGTTGTAGAGGTTTCTGGTGTGATTACTGTAGTTGTTTCTGAAGGAGTGCTAGATGCTGCTTCTGTTGTAACAGTCGTAGAGGTTTCTGGTGTGATTACTGTAGTTGTTCCTGAAGGAGTGCTAGATGCTGCTTCTGTTGTAACAGTCGTAGAGGTTTCTGGTGTGATTACTGTAGTTGTTTCTGAAGGAGTGCTAGATGCTGCTTCTGTTGTAACAGTCGTGGAGGTTTCTGGTGTGATTACTGTAGTTGTTTCTGAAGGAGTGCTAGATGCTGCTTCTGTTGTAAAAGTCGTAGAGGTTTCTGGTGTGATTACTGTAGTTGTTTCTGAAGGGGTGCTAGACGCTGCTTCTGTTGTAACAGTTGTAGAGGTTTCTGGTGTGATTACTGTAGTTGTTCCTGAAGGAGTGCTAGATGCTGCTTCTGTTGTAACAGTTGTAGAGGTTTCTGGTGTGATTACTGTAGTTGTTTCTGAAGGAGTGCTAGATGCTGCTTCTGTTGTAACAGTTGTAGAGGTTTCTGGTGTGATTACTGTAGTTGTTCCTGAAGGAGTGCTAGATGCTGCTTCTGTTGTAACAGTTGTAGAGGTTTCTGGTGTGATTACTGTAGTTGTTACTGAAGGAGTGCTAGATGCTGCTTCTGTTGTAACAGTCGTAGAGGTTTCTGGTGTGATTACTGTAGTTGTTTCTGAAGGAGTGCTAGATGCTGCTTCTGTTGTAACAGTCGTAGAGGTTTCTGGTGTGATTACTGTAGTTGTTTCTGAAGGAGTGCTAGACGCTGCTTCTGTTGTAACAGTTGTAGAGGTTTCTGGTGTGATTACTGTAGTTGTTCCTGAAGGAGTGCTAGATGCTGCTTCTGTTGTAACAGTTGTAGAGGTTTCTGGTGTGATTACTGTAGTTGTTACTGAAGGAGTGCTAGACGCTGCTTCTGTTGTAACAGTTGTAGAGGTTTCTGGTGTGACTACTGTAGTTGTTTCTGAAGGAGTGCTAGATGCTGCTTCTGTTGTAACAGTTGTGGAGGTTTCTGGTGTGATTACTGTAGTTGGTACTGAAGGAGTGCTAGATGCTGCTTCTGTTGTAACAGTTGTAGAGGTTTCTGGTGTGATTACTGTAGTTGTTTCTGAAGGAGTGCTAGATGCTGCTTCTGTTGTAACAGTCGTAGAGGTTTCTGGTGTGATTACTGTAGTTGGTACTGAAGCAGTGCTAGATGCTGCTTCTGTTGTAACAGTTGTAGAGGTTTCTGGTGTGATTACTGTAGTTGTTCCTGAAGCAGTGCTAGATGCTGCTTCTGTTGTAACAGTTGTAGAGGTTTCTGGTGTGATTACTGTAGTTGTTTCTGAAGGAGTGCTAGATGCTGCTTCTGTTGTAACAGTTGTAGAGGTTTCTGGTGTGATTACTGTAGTTGTTACTGAAGGAGTGCTAGATGCTGCTTCTGTTGTAACAGTCGTAGAGGTTTCTGGTGTGATTACTGTAGTTGTTACTGAAGGAGTGCTAGACGCTGCTTCTGTTGTAACAGTTGTAGAGGTTTCTGGTGTGATTACTGTAGTTGTTACTGAAGGAGTGCTAGACGCTGCTTCTGTTGTAACAGTTGTAGAGGTTTCTGGTGTGACTACTGTAGTTGTTTCTGAAGGAGTGCTAGATGCTGCTTCTGTTGTAACAGTTGTGGAGGTTTCTGGTGTGATTACTGTAGTTGGTACTGAAGGAGTGCTAGATGCTGCTTCTGTTGTAACAGTTGTAGAGGTTTCTGGTGTGATTACTGTAGTTGTTTCTGAAGGAGTGCTAGATGCTGCTTCTGTTGTAACAGTCGTAGAGGTTTCTGGTGTGATTACTGTAGTTGGTACTGAAGCAGTGCTAGATGCTGCTTCTGTTGTAACAGTTGTAGAGGTTTCTGGTGTGATTACTGTAGTTGTTCCTGAAGCAGTGCTAGATGCTGCTTCTGTTGTAACAGTTGTAGAGGTTTCTGGTGTGATTACTGTAGTTGTTTCTGAAGGAGTGCTAGATGCTGCTTCTGTTGTAACAGTTGTAGAGGTTTCTGGTGTGATTACTGTAGTTGTTACTGAAGGAGTGCTAGATGCTGCTTCTGTTGTAACAGTCGTAGAGGTTTCTGGTGTGATTACTGTAGTTGTTACTGAAGCAGTGCTAGATGCTGCTTCTGTTGTAACAGTTGTAGAGGTTTCTGGTGTGATTACTGTAGTGGATTCTGTTTCAGATCCTACACTCGTTGAACTTTGTATTGTAATCTCTGTAGACAACAGCGTAGTAGCACTTGTTGAAGTTTCTGAGGCAGCAGCTGTAGTAGAGCCAGTGCTAGATGAAACTTCTGTTGTGATATCTGTTGTAGCTGCGGTTGTTACAACCAGCGTTGAAGTCATTTCTGGTGATTCAGTTGAAGATACAATTGCTGTAATTAAGAAAAAAGAAACTGATTTTATTAAGAAAGCTATGTAGTTATGTAAATATGATTTTTGAAAATACATTTTTAGATAGAACTGCTTTATATGGACAGTAACTACTATAAATGTAAGTGGGTCACATATTCAGACAGACTATTATTTGAATGCTATGATCATAATCCATATAATAAAATCATTCTCTGTTTTCAATTCAATAGCTTAAATGACAGCTTTGGCATTCAAATGTAAAATAATGTCGTCCCCTCACTGCTTACCGCTGATGTTTGTAATTGTGAAGCTTGTACTTGCATCCAACATTGTGTCAGTGACTGAAGATTCATTAGGAAGACTGCCATTGAATGTTAAATCAATATCTGAAACAGTTGAGCCCTGACTATGTAGACAAAAACACATATGAAAATGTTATTTATGGCCAAGTTATATAGAAAAAACTGCAAATGACATTTTTCAAAAATTCTACTAGAAGTGAACTTGATACACACCTGTAACCAATTACTGTCAGCATCTTGAAGTTATTGAATCTGTTCTTAAAAACTGGTTCAAACTGAAGAATAAATGCCATAATTAATATCACAGTAAAAATAAATTAAGGTTTTTGTCAGAGCTTTTAACAGCTGTAAAAACACCGCTACGGGTCTAAAGATATAAACATATGCACAAAGAACTTGGGATTTGTTTATATAAAATATTCCCTTCTTGTTTGACAAGATAAATGGTATGAATGTGATTAGGATCATCAAAGTGGACATTTAAATAATGAGATGGCAATATAGTGCAGCACTGAAATTAGAGATTATGAATTGTACAGACCTCAGATTTTATACGAGTTGAGCGGTTATTGTAGGCAGCTGAAGATGGGGTTAATAAGTTAACATCAAATGTTTCTGTTGTGATAAATCTAATTTTCATTGAACTGAAGCTTGTAGTGGCATCTGTGAAAAAAGGTTAGATAGAAAACAAGAGATAAATGTTTTCATTACAAAAGTTCAATGTTTAATATTTCATAGTCACACAAGCAGTCTAAGGTACATATGATAGGTGAACTAAAATACTTGAAGATTATTGACAATGTTTCCTTTGTGATACATGAAGTAGATATACCTGTTGATGTTTCTGGGGTGACTTCTGTAATTGTTACTGAAGGAGTGCTAGATGCTGCTTCTGTTGTAACAGTTGTAGAGGTTTCTGGTGTGATTACTGTAGTTGTTTCTGAAGGTGTGCTAGATGCTGCTTCTGTTGTAACAGTTGTGGAGGTTTCTGGTGTGATTACTGTAGTTGTTACTGAAGGAGTGCTAGATGCTGCTTCTGTTGTAACAGTTGTAGAGGTTTCTGGTGTGATTACTGTAGTTGTTTCTGAAGGAGTGCTAGACGCTGCTTCTGTTGTAACAGTTGTGGAGGTTTCTGGTGTGATTACTGTAGTTGTTACTGAAGGAGTGCTAGACGCTGCTTCTGTTGTAACAGTTGTAGAGGTTTCTGGTGTGATTACTGTAGTTGTTTCTGAAGGAGTGCTAGATGCTGCTTCCGTTGTAACAGTTGTGGAGGTTTCTGGTGTGATTACTGTAGTTGTTACTGAAGGAGTGCTAGATGCTGCTTCTGTTGTAACAGTTGTAGAGGTTTCTGGTGTGATTACTGTAGTTGTTTCTGAAGGAGTGCTAGACGCTGCTTCTGTTGTAACAGTTGTGGAGGTTTCTGGTGTGATTACTGTAGTTGTTACTGAAGGAGTGCTAGACGCTGCTTCTGTTGTAAGAGTTGTAGAGGTTTCTGGTGTGATTACTGTAGTTGTTTCTGAAGGAGTGCTAGATGCTGCTTCTGTTGTAACAGTTGTGGAGGTTTCTGGTGTGATTACTGTAGTTGTTTCTGAAGGAGTGCTAGATGCTGCTTCTGTTGTAACAGTCGTAGAGGTTTCTGGTGTGATTACTGTAGTTGTTACTGAAGGAGAGCTAGATGCTGCTTCTGTTGTAACAGTTGTGGAGGTTTCTGGTGTGATTACTGTAGTTGTTACTGAAGGAGAGCTAGATGCTGCTTCTGTTGTAAGAGTTGTAGAGGTTTCTGGTGTGATTACTGTAGTTGTTACTGCTTCTGTTGTAAGAGTTGTAGAGGTTTCTGGTGTGATTACTGTAGTTGTTTCTGAAGGAGTGCTAGATGCCGCTTCTGTTGTAACAGTTGTGGAGGTTTCTGGTGTGATTACTGTAGTTGTTTCTGAAGGAGTGCTAGATGCTGCTTCTGTTGTAAGAGTTGTAGAGGTTTCTGGTGTGATTACTGTAGTTGTTTCTGAAGGAGTGCTAGATGCCGCTTCTGTTGTAACAGTTGTGGAGGTTTCTGGTGTGATTACTGTAGTTGTTTCTGAAGGAGTGCTAGATGCTGCTTCTGTTGTAACAGTCGTAGAGGTTTCTGGTGTGATTACTGTAGTTGTTTCTGAAGGAGTGCTAGATGCTGCTTCTGTTGTAACAGTTGTGGAGGTTTCTGGTGTGATTACTGTAGTTGTTTCTGAAGGAGTGCTAGATGCTGCTTCTGTTGTAACAGTTGTAGAGGTTTCTGGTGTGATTACTGTAGTTGTTTCTGAAGGAGTGCTAGATGCTGCTTCTGTTGTAACGGTTGTGGAGGTTTCTGGTGT
The DNA here is from genome assembly GCF_022655615.1 of Tachysurus fulvidraco. NCBI lineage: Eukaryota > Metazoa > Chordata > Actinopteri > Siluriformes > Bagridae > Tachysurus > Tachysurus fulvidraco. The sequence continues at coordinate 25,556,235 of NC_062524.1, forward strand.
GATTACTGTAGTTGTTTCTGAAGGAGTGCTAGATGCTGCTTCTGTTGTAACAGTCGTAGAGGTTTCTGGTGTGATTACTGTAGTTGTTACTGAAGGAGTGCTAGATGCTGCTTCTGTTGTAACAGTTGTGGAGGTTTCTGGTGTGATTACTGTAGTTGTTACTGAAGGAGTGCTAGATGCTGCTTCTGTTGTAACAGTTGTAGAGGTTTCTGGTGTGATTACTGTAGTTGTTTCTGAAGGAGTGCTAGATGCTGCTTCTGTTGTAACAGTTGTGGAGGTTTCTGGTGTGATTACTGTAGTTGTTACTGAAGGAGTGCTAGATGCTGCTTCTGTTGTAAGAGTTGTAGAGGTTTCTGGTGTGATTACTGTAGTTGTTACTGCTTCTGTTGTAAGAGTTGTAGAGGTTTCTGGTGTGATTACTGTAGTTGTTTCTGAAGGAGTGCTAGATGCCGCTTCTGTTGTAACAGTTGTGGAGGTTTCTGGTGTGATTACTGTAGTTGTTTCTGAAGGAGTGCTAGATGCTGCTTCTGTTGTAACAGTCGTAGAGGTTTCTGGTGTGATTACTGTAGTTGTTTCTGAAGGAGTGCTAGATGCTGCTTCTGTTGTAACAGTTGTGGAGGTTTCTGGTGTGATTACTGTAGTTGTTTCTGAAGGAGTGCTAGATGCTGCTTCTGTTGTAACAGTTGTAGAGGTTTCTGGTGTGATTACTGTAGTTGTTTCTGAAGGAGTGCTAGATGCTGCTTCTGTTGTAACGGTTGTGGAGGTTTCTGGTGTGATTACTGTAGTTGTTTCTGAAGGAGTGCTAGATGCTGCTTCTGTTGTAACAGTCGTAGAGGTTTCTGGTGTGATTACTGTAGTTGTTACTGAAGGAGTGCTAGATGCTGCTTCTGTTGTAACAGTTGTGGAGGTTTCTGGTGTGATTACTGTAGTTGTTACTGAAGGAGTGCTAGATGCTGCTTCTGTTGTAACAGTTGTGGAGGTTTCTGGTGTGATTACTGTAGTTGTTACTGAAGGAGTGCTAGATGCTGCTTCTGTTGTAACAGTCGTAGAGGTTTCTGGTGTGATTACTGTAGTTGTTTCTGAAGGAGTGCTAGATGCTGCTTCTGTTGTAACAGTTGTGGAGGTTTCTGGTGTGATTACTGTAGTTGTTACTGAGGTTTCTGATGTGAATTCTGTGGTGGATTCTGTTTCAGATCTTACACTCGTTGAACTTTGTATTGTAATCTCTGTAGACAACAGCGTAGTAGCACTTGTTGAAGTTTCTGAAGCAGCAGCTGTAGTAGAGCCAGTGCTAGATGAAAAGTCTGTTGTGATATCTGTTGCTGTAGTTGTTGTAATCTGTGTTGAGGTTATTTCTGGTGATTCAGTTGAAACTGCAAACATTGTAATTAAGAAAAAACAAATGATACATATTTCATAAAGAATGCTATGTATGCATATAAAAGACTTATTTTTTCAGATAAAATACATTTTTGGGATAGAAAAACTTTATATAAACAGTCATCACTATAACTTTAAGTGAGTCATATATCCAGAATGACTATTATTTAAATGCCATGATCATAATGCATACAATTAGGCATCCCCTGTTTACTATTCAAGAGTATAAATTACAACTTTGACATTCAAATATAACCCCCCCCCCCCCCAACTGCTTACCACTGATGTTTGTTATATTAAAGCTTGTATTTGCAGTCAACATTGTCTCACTGACTGAAGAATTATTGGGCAGACTGCCATTAAATGTTGCTTCAACATCTGTAACAATTGACCCAGATCTATGTAGACAAAAACAGATCTGAAAATGTTATTCATTGTCCATGTTACATTCACTCATAAATGACATTTTACATAAATGGCACATGAGTGAACTTGATACACACCTGAAACGAATTACTGTCAGCTTCCAGAAATTCTTGAATTTGGCTTGAAAAATTTGTCCAAACTGAAAAATAAATTAAATAATTAATATTAGTATAACAAATAATAAAGCAAGGTCCTTATCAGGGATTACAACGGCTTCAAAATCACTGCCACTAATCTGAAGATACAACAATGTATGGATAAAGCATTTGAAAGCATATTATACAGACCTCGACATTGATCCTATTTGCACGCTCGATAAACTCGGATGAATCTTTGTTGTTTAAGTTGTCATTAAATTGTTCTGCTGTGGTAAAGCTAATTTGCATTGTAGCATCTATATAAAAAAAGGTTAGACAGAAAACTACATATAAATATCACATCAATGTTATTTTCATAGTCACATGAAAAGTTGTATGATGAGTAAACTAAAATACTTGAAGAATCTTAAAAATGTTTCCATTGTGATACCTGAAGTAAACGAAGATTGTGATGTGGTAGTATCTGCAGTAGATGTTACCAAGGCAGAACTTGTTGTGGTTCTCAGTGTTGTTTCTGCATTTGTTGCAGCAGGAGAAGATGGTGATGTTGAAGATGTGACATCTGTGGATTCTGATGTTTCACTAAGACTAGTTGGGGTTCCCATTGTTGTTCCTGCAGTTGTTCCATCAGAAGTTGGTGATGATGGGATAACTGTGGATTCTGATGTTTCACTAAGACTAGTTGGGGTTCCCAGTGTTGTTCCTGCAGTTGTTCCATCAGACGTTGGTGATACAGAAGATGTGGCAACTGTGGATTCTGATGTTTCACTAAGACTAGTTGAGGTTCCCAGTGTTGTTTCTGCAGTTGTTTCATCAGAAGTTGGTGTTGCAGAAGATGTGACAACTGTGGATTCTGATGTTTCAACAAGACTAGTTGTGGTTTCCAGTGTTGTTCCTGCAGTTGTTCCATCTGAAGTTGGTGATGCAGAAGATGTGATAACTGTGGATTCTGATGTTTCAACAAGACTAGTTGTGGTTTCCAGTGTTGTTCCTGCAGTTGTTCCATCTGAAGTTGGTGATGCAGAAGATGTGATAACTGTGGATTCTGATGTTTCACTAATACTAGTTGAGGTTCCCATTGTTGTTTCTGCGGTTGTTCCATCAGAAGTTGGTGATGATGGGATAACTGTGGATTCTGATGTTTCACTAAGACTAGTTGGGGTTCCCAGTGTTGTTCCTGCAGTTGTTCCATCAGACGTTGGTGATGCAGAAGATGTGGCAACTGTGGATTCTGATGTTTCAACAAGACTAGTTGAGGTTCCCAGTGTTGTTCCTGCAGTTGTTTCATCAGAAGTTGGTGATGCAGAAGATGTGATAACTGTGGATTCTGATGTTTCAACAAGACTAGTGGTGGTTTCCAGTGTTGTTCCTGCAGTTGTTCCATCAGACGTTGGTGGTGCAGAAGATGTGACAACTGTGGATTCTGATGTTTCAACAAGACTAGTTGTGGATTCTGATGTTTCAACAAGACTAGTTGTGGTTTCCAGTGTTGTTCCTGCAGTTGTTCCATCAGACATTGGTGGTGCAGAAGATGTGACAACTGTGGATTCTGATGTTTCAACAAGACTAGTTGTGGTTTCCAGTGTTGTTCCTGCAGTTGTTCCATCTGAAGTTGGTGATGCAGAAGATGTGACAACTGTGGATTCTGATGTTTCACTAAGACTAGTTGGGGTTCCCAGTGTTGTTCCTGCAGTTGTTCCATCAGACGTTGGTGATGCAGAAGATGTGGCAACTGTGGATTCTGATGTTTCACTAAGACTAGTTGACGTTCCCAGTGTTGTTCCTGCAGTTGTTTCATCAGGAGTTGGTGATGCAGAAAATGTGACAACTGTGGATTCTGATGTTTCAACAAGACTAGTTGTGGTTTCCAGTGTTGTTCCTGCAGTTGTTCCATCAGATGTTGGTGATGGGATAACTGTGGATTCTGATGTTTCACTAAGACTAGTTGGGGTTTCCATTGTTGTTTCTGCGGTTGTTCCATCAGACGTTGGTGATGCAGAAGATGTGACAACTGTGGATTCTGATGTTTCACTAAGACTAGTTGGGGTTCCTAGTGTTGTTCCTGCAGTTGTTCCATCAGACGTTGGTGATGCAGAAGATGTGATAACTGTGGATTCTGATGTTTCAACAAGAGTAGTTGTGGTTTCCAGTGTTGTTCCTGCAGTTGTTCCATCTGAAGTTGGTGAAGCAGAAGATGTGATAACTGTGGATTCTGATGTTTCACTAATACTAGTTGAGGTTCCCATTGTTGTTTCTGCGGTTGTTCCATCAGAAGTTGGTGATGATGGGATAACTGTGGATTCTGATGTTTCACTAAGACTAGTTGTGGTTTCCAGTGTTGTTCCTGCAGTTGTTCCGTCTGAAGTTGGTGATGCAGTAGATGTGACAACTGTGGATTCTGATGTTTCAACAAGACTAGTTGTGGTTTCCAGTGTTGTTCCTGCAGTTGTTCCATCTGAAGTTGGTGATGCAGAAGATGTGACAACTGTGGATTCTGATGTTTCACTAATACTAGTTGAGGTTCCCATTGTTGTTTCTGCAGTTGTTCCATCAGATGTTGGTGATGCAGAAGATGTGACAACTGTGGATTCTGATGTTTCACTAATACTAGTTGAGGTTCCCATTGTTGTTTCTGCGGTTGTTCCATCAGATGTTGGTGATGATGGGATGACTGTGGATTCTGATGTTTCAACAAGACTAGTTGGGGTTCCCAGTGTTGTTCCTGCAGTTGTTCCATCAGACGTTGGTGGTGCAGAAGATGTGACAACTGTGGATTCTGATGTTTCAACAAGACTAGTTGTGGTTTCCAGTGTTGTTCCTGCAGTTGTTCCATCTGAAGTTGGTGATGCAGAAGATGTGATAACTGTGGATTCTGATGTTTCAACAAGACTAGTTGTGGTTTCCAGTGTTGTTCCTGCAGTTGTTCCATCTGAAGTTGGTGATACAGAAGATGTGATAACTGTGGATTCTGATGTTTCACTAATACTAGTTGAGGTTCCCATTGTTGTTTCTGCGGTTGTTCCATCAGATGTTGGTGATGGGATAACTGTGGATTCTGATGTTTCACTAAGACTAGTTGGGGTTTCCATTGTTGTTTCTGCGGTTGTTCCATCAGAAGTTGGTGATGATGTGACAACTGTGGATTCTGATGTTTCAACAAGACTAGTTGTGGTTTCCAGTGTTGTTCCTGCAGTTGTTCCATCTGAAGTTGGTGATGCAGAAGATGTGACAACTGTGGATTCTGATGTTTCACTAATACTAGTTGAGGTTCCCATTGTTGTTTCTGCAGTTGTTCCATCAGATGTTGGTGATGATGGGATGACTGTGGATTCTGATGTTTCAACAAGACTAGTTGGGGTTCCCAGTGTTGTTCCTGCAGTTGTTCCATCAGACGTTGGTGGTGCAGAAGATGTGACAACTGTGGATTCTGATGTTTCAACAAGACTAGTTGTGGTTTCCAGTGTTGTTCCTGCAGTTGTTCCATCTGAAGTTGATGATACAGAAGATGTGATAACTGTGGATTCTGATGTTTCACTAATACTAGTTGAGGTTCCCATTGTTGTTTCTGCGGTTGTTCCATAAGATGTTGGTGATGGGATAACTGTGGATTCTGATGTTTCACTAAGACTAGTTGGGGTTTCCATTGTTGTTTCTGTGGTTGTTCCATCAGAAGTTGGTGATGATGTGACAACTGTGGATTCTGATGTTTCAACAAGACTAGTTGTGGTTTCCAGTGTTGTTCCTGCAGTTGTTCCATCAGAAGTTGGTGATGCAGAAGATGTGATAACTGTGGATTCTGATGTTTCACTAATACTAGTTGAGGTTCCCATTGTTGTTTCTGTGGTTGTTCCATCAGAAGTTGGTGATGATAGGATAACTGTGGATTCTGATGTTTCACTAAGACTAGTTGGGGTTCCCAGTGTTGTTTCTGCGGTTGTTCCATCAGACGTTGGTGATGCAGAAGATGTTACAACTGTGGATTCTGATGTTTCACTAAGACTAGTTGAGGTTCCTAGTGTTGTTTCTGCTGTTGTTCCATCAGACGTCGGTGATGCAGAAGATGTGACATCTGTGCTTTGTGGACTTACAGCTCTCAAAATGATACCTATAGTACAAGCTTTATTATTATTATTATTATTATTATTATTATTATTATTATTATTACTGTTGTTGTTTTTGTTCTTGTTTGTTATGTTGTTATTTATCATACAAAATCTGCAATAATCAATGATAGGTGGATGATGGCCGATCAACTTACCCATCATCAACATAATCAGTTCTTTTCTCTTCATCTTCATTGCTTTCAAATAATACCTTTAAAAAAATTATTATCATTATTATTACTATACGTTATCAATGTGATTTTAATAAAAGTAAATAAAATAATTATTTTAACATTTTCCCTCTTACATTTTTCCCTCTCTGTCACATAGTAACATTCCTTTCATAATCTTCATTCATCAGAGTTTTATACATTGGTATCTATTGTCTTAGTATTTCCTGAAACCTCTTGAACCCTTTTGTTCTTCAAAAGGTTAAACATCTAAACCAGTCTGGGAAGTTTTTCACAATGCTTTAGAAACTCCCTACCCTTAGTTATAAAGATATATATCAGTGTTACTTAAAGTTAAATCTGATCAGTAATAACGAAATAGCAGATTTAGACTAAAATACGCATAAAATTTGTACGAACATATTATATATTGATTTAAATAACTGAGTATATTAGCAATACAATTGGTTGGTTTGCAATACAATTGGTTGTTTTTTTTTTCTGCTACACATGTGAGCTTTAATTGTGATTGTATTGTACTAGTAAAAAACAATCTGCAGATCCAGAAAACACTGTATAGTGCATTTTAGTAGCAGTGCTGGAAAACCCTATACATGCTCATATTTTGACAATTTTCAGATACAGTGAATGGCCAAAAGTTTGTGAAAGCCTAACCATCACACCTATATGTGCTGGTTGAGCATCTCATTCAATGTTTAGTATTTCTCTTGCTGGTAGTGAAGGGATTTGTCAAAATGGATTTTCTTCCAACGTGCTCATAAGATAGCAATATTAAAATGAAATTTGTGTTTTAAAATGTAAAGAAAAATGAGAAAGTTAAGGAGTAATAAATAAATAAATAAATAAATAAATAAATAAATAAATAAATAAGTTTACACACTTTTTGCGTAGCTTAAATTAATACAGGATAAAATATCTTTTTCTTTTTTTTCTTTTTTTTTAAATTAAATATAAATCTAAGCAAAAGTTACTTTTGATATGTTTGCTTTTGGTTTTTGGAACACGTTGTTTTTGGCTGATCAGTTTTTACCCCAAAATATTACAGTGAAAATAAGATTAAATATATAGGTCTTGTTAACAGTATGTGAATAATATACAGCAATACATGCAAGATTAAACTTAAATGTGTCGATTAATATTTACATTTGAGATGCGTGATTTTTGCTTTGTTGAAGTTACCCAAATCACATTTGCAATTACAAATCAATCTTATTTCATTAGAAAAAACAACCAAACAAATGATAAAAACAAGCACAAAAAAGAAAGAAAATAACATTTTCTCAATATAAAGTGTGACAAAAATACTTTCTGAAAGTGTTTCCCATGCTGAGATAAATTGATAATACAATAAATAATAAAAATTATATACTTGTTTTAAATTGATCTATGATGAGTATAAATGGTCAGTATAAGTCAGACTCACCCAGTTGCTCTGTAATCTTTAGTAATAGTCTGTCTGTAAACTCAGTAATAAATAAGTTCTATTATAAAGGGATTAGAAATTAAAGTTGCCTCTTTCAGGTCATTGTCATACTCCCAATATTCAGCATTCTAAAGTAATGCATGTCTTGACTGCGAATTTATAGGCTCTGGGTTATGACGGTGAATAACCTTTTTTCCTCCGATGATGCAGATTGAGGAATGATGCCTGTCATCCTGTATTGTTTGAAATCACCTTTGTAAACCGCATTCCTCCGTTGACTTATTCAAGTGCAGGGAACAAAAGCACTAGCTTCCAACTTTGCTGCAAATGAGATTTTGTCACAAACTAAAAAGCATTTCAAATGATAATCTTACAGGGCATTTTTTGTAAGAATTCTCTGATACCTTTTTAAAATGATTTTATTTAAACATAATTTAAGTTATATACCCATCAACATTGCATTAATTTTTAGATTTGGACAGTGACTCAAAGCGGCTTTACAGGACATAAACGTAAAACAAAAAGTTAACATAAAGATTAATATAATACAAAAAAAAATCATTAATTAATTAAAATATTTATATTAGATATATTTAAATGTGTATGTATTTATCCCCTATGAGCAAACCTGAAGTGACTGAGGCGACTGTTTGAAGCATGAAGGTGGTGAAAAGATGGAAAACTTTAAACAGGTTTTTCCAGCTTTTATAATATGTAATAAAATAATAATAAATGAATGTATTTTTGGTGCCTATGAGAATGAGAATTCTGTAAACTGTAACAAGGTTGCATTATTTTATAAAAGAAAGAAATAAGATTATCTGTGATAATATCTGTGGAGGCCATGATATCCATCACTGATACATTTGGTTTCTGTTGTTTTGTTTTCCACCATTATCGTTGTATTGAGCAATGTTCTACATGACTATTATTAGCTCATTTTTTTTCCTGATGCATGTGAGCAAGTAACAATAGGGTAGGTATAGTTTGTTTTGATTCTCCCTATTTACTATTAATTTTCAGTTTATGTTAATAATTTACATGTAGGTATGTGTTTTCATGTTGATCGTGGTAATGAAATGACCACTGAAATTACTGATATAACAATTAAATTTGTACAATTCTCTGTACATGTGACATCAAATGGGCAGTGTAAAAAAACTGACCGTATCAGAACTAAAAGAGTTTTTTTTTCCTCAAATAACTTTACAGCTATTTTTTTGTTGATCTGCATACTCGTTCCTTATGGGGATTAGGTGGATCTGGCATTACATTCATTTAAAAAAATATTAAATACCTATTTGCATTCTATCCTTAGTACATGCAGTGACTGATAGGTGTGGTGATAAACATGCCAGTTTGACTAACTCATACGTCAGTACATCTAAATATTTCACCATGTATGCAAATAAATACTTACTGTATATAACCTGTGATTTAGTGGGTCTTTATTTCTGTTTTATGAGCTTGACGAATCCTTAAATGTTTTAAATTAATTACTCAATTGGGGACAGAATATGTCCCACAGGAAAGGATTTTAATAATTGTAAAAAAAAAAAAAAAAATTAAAATGCTTGAGTGATTCATTATCATACAGCAATTTGCTTACAATTGAAATTTGTTAATGACATAATGAGACATCATGTATTTTATTCCATTTATAAATTGAGTAAAATAATTTAGTTCATATTAAGTTCATAGCCTTTATTAGCCTTTTTTAGGTCATAAAGTTAAAAAAGGACAAGTGCTGCATCACAGTTCAATAGTATTCTTCCTAAATAGCAACCAAGATTAGAATTAATGTACAGTATCATGAAATGTAGTATTTTGAAATGAGGGTCCCACAGGTCTACTATGTGTTTATTCTTGGACACATTTACAGCCAATATTGCCCATAACTGCTAGCGGGAGGAAGGATGAGTTTTGAGAAGGTTATGGTAGAGTGAATGAGACTGAGTGCAAAAATACACCAAGGGAATAGTAAATGAAATAATATAAAAATTATCTAAGCAATAACAACTGAAGAAAAGTTAAAATGCAATTAGGATTTACTTTATTTTGACATTGTGTGTAACTAGGCAACATATTTCTCTTCTGTTTATGTGACGTGCCAGAATGTTCCAGTACGGTATGTAGAAGGCAGCAAAATAAATTCATCTTGTTGTCTTGCAAGGAAATCAGTGCAAATTCCTCTGTTATGAAGACTTTCCTGTGGAGGGAAAAGTACTGACTTTTGCAAAGTGTAAAGAGTACAAACAAATGTATTAAATCAAGGATTACATATTTCATTGTTAAATAACATCTAAAAATAAATATCAAATAGTTATTATTAGGCTTAGATTATATCATTCGTCTTCTATATCAGTGCTTGACAACGGCTTGTATCTATAGATACTATTATGGCATCCTGTTACAGAAAATATAACAACACTATCAGACAAATCAGATTCAATCATTTAACAGTGATATAGTATTAATGTTAATAATAGCGTAGTTCAGCTAGTAATATACATAATGCTAGTTCACTCTTGGGCATTTCAGAGAAGCGGTTTTACAACATTTTTAACATCAGGAGACGTCACAGCATATATATTTTGAAAACCATTTTGTGTCGTATTTTATCAGAAATGCTTTAGGTAACTCTTACGCAATCCTTACCCGCTCAATTACTGTATAGAAGTATGTAAGTAAGAACATTGCACTATCACATACAATAGCATTTATACATATTAATAGCAGTGTTTTATTGAATCCCTGAGGAAGGCCATTGAAACTGTCACGCTAAAAGAACTAAAAATAAAAGCGGCACACAGAAACTCTGTCTGCATATAAAAGTATCTTTATTGCTTATAGTATAAAGCAGCCTTTAGAAGATGAAAATGCGAAAAAAGTGGCTGTGTCTGCAAATGGGTGTCAGAATCATTGAAGTCGTTGACCTTCTCTCTGTTTAAAATGAGAAATATCTATTTACAAATATTTGTTATGCCACAAGAGTCACTTATGAGAGCGTAAGGGTGGCATTTATTTTGCATTGATTACTTGGGTTAGGCGTGTACAAAGATAATTACTGGGAATGAATTACATGGAACTGCGTTAGATAGAAACAATTTTCTGCTTTATTCAAACCTAACCATCTCAGATGTACACTGCGTGTTTTGTGAATAAAAACCCATTTTTATCAATTTCAAAAACAAAACTGATCAGATGATTTTTAAAGAAAGATCTACATTGTCACACAGAGGCCCATTATCAGCAACCATCATTTTCAATCTCATGTTATGTTTGCTAAAGTTTAATCATTTTATGAAGCGAATTGATTTTTAGAAAACTTTTCAGAATTATCCTAGCACATCTTTTTTGCCCTTCTTTAGGTTAACCTCTGGAGGGCTTTTTTACTGGCTCAAAATGTCCAGAATGTAAGAACGTTCTTTGTTTTCATGGTGAGAACTTATCTTTACCATGCTATGAACTTCTCCACAGGGTTTTCTCCATCATCACAGACCATACAGGTTGCTACCTAATGATCTGATGTGTTTTTGCCTCTACCTGGTTACAGAGACCTCCTATTAAACACCACATTGAGAATGCTCCAGGTGTGGCTGTATGCACCCACCCATTCCGGTTCCCTGAATGCAAAAAATGTGGTAAAGGAATAACCTAATGTTATACTCAAATTTTTTTTTGTTTTGACGCCCACGACAGACTGGTTGGTCTGTTTTTGAGTGAAGTATAGGAAAGTCATAATGGTGTCAAAATCTTGTTCTGATATTTATATATTTTGCTCAATCAGTTAGGTTAGTTAGTTACTTTTATACAGTGGATTTAACCAGGGTTATATGGCAGATCCCGTTGACTTCAATATCTTGTGGAAAAACCTGCCTTTGATTGGACCCAGGGACAATGCACATGCTGCTGCATATAAACATTGACCAAATCTGAACTTGAATGAAAAGTATCTTTTTTGCTGTTTTCTGGTATTGTTTTAAATTCGCTGATGGAGTGAACTGAATAAACGAAAGTCGCAAATGAAAGTAAATTTAAGATGTGCAATAAAATTCCCATCAAACATGACACAAATAAATTATGAAATTATTGATTAGAAATACTGGGACTGAAATAGAGCTGTGGTTAAGGTGAAGTACCTTCACTGTTCAGCTGTGTGACTAGATTGGATAAAAGCATGTGTGAAATGAACATTGAAACAAAACTGTTTTGTTTGACGATTAAAAGTCAATCTTTATTCTGAAAAACAACGGTTTGAAACTCTTGTCATATAAAACATCTTTTTTTATTCTTTTCCAGGAGTGGGAAGTAGTAGCTCTGCAGTTACATAATGTAATTAAGTCAATAGAAATGACACTTTTGGTCACACACATCACTTTCAAATTTTTAATAAAAAAAAAAAATCATAAATGACTGTAATCATAAAATACTCATTTTACATTTTAATCATAAAAAATATGGTTATTTCATCAAAGATTTTTATTTAATGCCTTGTAATAAATATACAACTAAATAAGTTGTTAAATAAATAAACAATTTCCAGTATTATGAGCTATAAAATATTACAGCGCTGAAGATAAACATAATTTCAAAAACTAAAATCGATTTGTGTCAAAGGTCATTTCTGAGTTGGTTTATTTGTGTAAAGATTGTTTATTTATGTATGTGCTGAATGTATTATGACAATGTGTCTAGACAGTTTATATCATTCTTTGTGGTGTATTGTTTGGTTTAGCTGGTTGTTAAAATTTCTTTGTTCTTCTTGTCCACCCAAAGCAATGTGTTTGATTGTTAAAGCATTGTGTATACAGTTTAAAGCTCTAAATGACAATAGGTACTGAGTGAAACCGCCTCTCATACAACCATTGTTATCAAATTGACAATGCCTCATCACTTATGACAGCTATCCAAGCAGAAAAAAAAGAAATAGAAATTCATAAATAATAATTTAAACTTACAATTTTGTTTTTTTCATGGATTGGTCATAAATCATTACATTTAACTAATCTGGGTCACATGATCAGTAGGAACTAACTTGCCTCACATATGCTTAAATTGATTTGGTTCACCTAATCATTGTAGCGTCTTGTACCAGTCATTTTAGATTTCATGTCCCAGGCACCCTAAATTTCAACATCTACTCGTCAATTAACCGATGAGCAACCCAGTTTTACACACACACCTGGCTCCAGAATGACTAGAGCCTACACAAAGACCAGATAACCCCATGCGGCTTCTCTGATTAGGGGCTCTCAACACACACACAAACACACACACACACACACACACACACACACACACACACACACACACACGCACACACACAACACAATGAGACATTCCTTTTACTACTAAAACCCGAAGATAAGGTACTCTAAGGTTCTCATTCTTATAACCCTTTTTGTAATGTGTTCTTCTTTTAAGGCTTGCCTGACTTAAAATTATTTGCTCCTTAATTTCCTGACAAGGGTGTATTTTATTCATGTGTCAGAAAACAACATTGTATTTTAAAATAAGTTATACTTTGATTAATGATCTATGTATGTAATGTACCGCTGCCTTCATACCGTCATTACCCTTCATGTTTAGTATCCAAATGACCACAAAATTATCGGTTACTCATTTTTCAAGCACTGGTGTATTTTATTTGAGCACGAAAGGCGCCATACCGTCTTAATACACCCTGGATCAAACTTTAAAGTCATCTAAAAGTTTGATAGCTAAACCACGCCCACAGACACCTGAAACAAAGGGAGTTTTTCTCTCCAAAAGTTGACCGAAGTATTGGTCATCGACCCAAAGATGGGTGGAGTTCGCGACCTTTAAATTGTCACAAACACCACTAATCCATGGTCAGACTTCCGGAACAGCTTCAAGACGACTCCATCTTCCTTCAAAGAAGTTCCAGCAAGCTTCACTTCCAAGAACGACAACTGCTCTCATCTTCAGGAGAACTTGGAAGAACGTCTGACCCCACCCTAACTGACTTTTCAGAGATTTCTCTGTTGCATCCGGACTCTTGTTCAGTAAGCCAATGCAAGTAACCGTTTCCTCTACCAACCAATTTAGATGTGTAATTTTAAGTAGGAATCTTTCATTGAATCTTAAGGTGAATTTAAGTTTCTGTGACGATTTCCCAGTTAGGGTGTGATTAATTTTGAAGTTTAAGCTTGCCATTTCCTTTCCTTCCTTTCTCTAGTTTCTTCTTTCCAGTCTCTTCCTCCCTTTCTCCAATTTTAATTTCTTTTGTTTTATTTTATTTTCATTTTCGCTTTCCCAATTTTCTTTTGTTTGTTTGTGTAGTTAGTTTTATGTTGTGTTTGTCTCATTCATTAAATGGCATAGTTTTGAGCCACAGGTGATTTGTCTCTGAGTATCGCTCACAAATTAAGGTACCTGCAACATCAGGTCTGAACTATACAGTAAAAGGAAAGCGAATCTTCCTTGGCCGGGAAGATACCGCCTTCATAGAATTAATAAAGGCACACGAACAGACCAAATAAGTGTAACCTTAATTCCAGTACCGTTAATTTCAACTTAGGTTAAATTATTTAGAAGTCACTATAACACGTTATAGTTACTTATAAATATTTACCTTGCTTCGCGAGCCAAAATCGCTACATCATAGTGAGGATTATTACTGAGAATTCTTACATTATTCTACACTGAAATGCTCTTTTAGATTTAGATTTTTTTTAGTACATAAACAAATTAGATAGTATTAAGTATCTGTTAAGATATTTCCTGTTTTTCACTCCCGGTGGTCTGACCAATTTAACAAATAAATGTTATGACAGTGGGGCACGGTGGCTTAGTGGGTAGCACGTTCGCCTCACACCTCCAGGGTCAAGGTTCGATTCCCGCCTCCGCCTTGTGTGTGTGGAGTTTGCATGTTCTCCCCGTGCCTTGGGGGTTTCTTCCGGATACTCCGGTTTCCTCCCCCGGTCCAAAGACATGCATGGTAGGTTGATTGGCATCTCTGGAAAATTGTCCGTATTGTGTGAGTGAATGAGAGTGTGTATGTGCCCTGCGATGGGTTGGCACTCCGTCCAGGGTGTATCCTGCCTTGATGCTCGATGACGCCTGAGATAGGCACAGGCTCCTTGTGACCCGAGGTAGTTCGGATAAAGCGGTAGAAAATGAATGAATGAATGAATGAATGTTATGACAGTGGGTGTGCTGAACAATAATAATCATGTTGTGTCATTGGTAACATTCACATTACAAACCTGCTTCATCCACAAACTGTTACCAAGAACACAATTGTACAGGATGTCTTTATATGCTGTAACATTACAACTTCCCTTCAGTGGAAAAAAATGCCAAACATGACAATGTCCATGGGCAAAATTAGAAAAATTTATGCCAATGAATCTTTGCCAAGATTGGAGACGAAGATCTCAAGTGGCCCTGACCTCAACCTGACTGAAGATCTCCTTCAGAAAGACTCGACTACACCCCAGACCTCTTGACCCAACATCAGAACCTGACTCTCACTGCTCTTGTAGCTGAACGATCACAAATCCCCAAAGCCATGCTCATACATCTACTGTAGCAGAAAGTCTTTCTCAAAAAAGTGGATGTCATTACAACAGCACAGGTGATTAAATCTGGACTGACATGTTCAACAAGTACTTATGACTTTTGGTCAGGTTCCCACTATAACAAATATTTAAACATTAGATATATCTTTGTTTACATTTCACTGTGAAAGCTAAACATATTTTTGTTACTTTCATTATAAATCTACAGTATGCCCCTGTCTTCTTGTCAAAATAAGTCACATTTGACTGAAAAAACACAATGCAGAGAGTTCAAGCTATTCGTGTCACACAGTAATGATGTTTGACGTCTCATATGCAGTGTTGTATAAAGTACTAGATAGCGATTCTTGAGTAAAAGTACAAGTATCGTACTAGAAAAAGACTTTGGTAGAAGTGAAAGTCACCTTTTAGAATATTAATCAAGTAAAAGTCTTAAAGTATCTGATATATACTGTACTTAAGTATCAAAAGTCATTTTCTGATATTTAATGTACATAAGTATTTGAAATAAAAGTAAAAAGGAAAATTTCAGTGATTTTCGGTAGGCATAAGAGCAGGGGCGGTTCTAGGGTTTCATCTTTAGGGGTTTTAGCCTTCAATGAGAATTTAAAACAAGAAGAGTTTTATATTATATATTATATGACTACATAGTAAGCCAAAGGTTATGGTATTATTAAATGGCAAAAGTGGACACCAAAATTTTATGCATGATGTAATGATGCCAGTCTTGAATCAAATCAGTTCATGTATTTGTGCATTCTCTTGAAACAGTGTGCTCAATGAATGCAGTCATTAATAAACAAATATTCACAAGACAAAGACCAAATCAATAAATGTTATTTTTATTTAGTATTGATATTGCATTAATATTTTGTTTGTGCTATCAACTGTGGTAATAAGAATAGTGACATTTCACTGCTTTTGGTTGCTTTTGGTTGCCGCCGTTATAGATCAATGCCTCCAGCTCTGACTGCGCATGTCTGTGCTTCTCTGTAGAGCGTGCGGACGAGCAGTGACTTGCCAAACCTCCCTTATTGCAGTCGCACGCATTTCTTCAGATTTTATTTTGTAGTAACGAGTAACGAAGATGCCTATTGGAAATATAACGGAGTAAAAGTATACATTTTATCTAGGAAATGTAGTGGAGTAAAAGTGAAAGTTGACATAAATGTAAATAGCGAAGTAAAGTACAGATACGTGAAATTTTTACTTAAGTACTGTAACGAAGTATTTTTACTTCGTTACATTACAACACTGCTCATATGTATTCACTATCGACTGAAGAAGGGCCTATAGGCAGGGGAGCTAGTTGGAAATTTGTTTCCTGTAAAGGAAAAGAGGTTTGAGTACCCTTACTACATTTTATTTAATGTTTTCTTTGGTTTAACAAAAATCTTAAAAAATATATTTGGTTTAACTAGCTTGACCTACTTGCTAACTAGCAAACAGGTCAAATGTGCAGGCATGTCATGTGGGTAGACATTCTTTCCTTATAAATCATTTGATTCTTATTCTTGTGAGGTAGATTTACAAGATAGGCATCTGACCTTTCTAAACCCATGACTATTTTAGACATGTACCTTGAGCTTTGAAGGTTAATCATCATATGGATTAACATTGCTTCTCCATTGGCATTTAAGATATAATCAGTTCTAAGTTTGGTTTCATTTTAACTAAAGAAAGGTATTTAACTAAAGAATAAAACTGCCCAGATCAAGATCAACAAGAAGATCAAGAACTGGAAATAAATTATGTTTGCTTTGAGAATTCACATGGAAAATAGCAAAGACTTCAGTGTGTCTTTATGTGTCAATCATTTCTCTGTGTCAAGCATCATTAAAAAGTCAAATCAATGAGTCAAATTAAACTCTTTTGTTTTTCTAAGGAAAAGGTAACTTAATTTGTGGCCACATCATCTAACTATATCTCACAATAGATCAATGTCAGTGTGCTAATATAACTACAAGTACTAACTAGATAGCTGGGTTGGTAGCAGGTTATAGCTAGCTAGAGTAAATTCGCACAAATTGTAGCATTCAGCATTTTCCTTAAGGATTCCTAATATGAATAAATGAGGAGAGAGGCCAAATGCTTCTCAGTCACCTGCCAAATTACTTCTTACAGTTAAACCCTTTGAATTGAAGTGTGTGTGTTTGTGTGTGTGTGTGTGTGTGTGTGTGTGTGTGTGTGTGTGTGTGTGTGTGTGTGTGTGTGTGTGTGTGTGTGTGTGTGTGTGTGTGTGTGTGTGTGTGTGTAGGGTGTTTTCCAGTAAAGTGAATAAGGTCACAAATGTCTATGTCTCATTCAGCCAATTGAATAAAAAACAAAAGTCTTTAAGTTGTGTTGAGTTTGTGTTGTTTCTTATTTTAAAAAAATATGTGAGATATCTAAACTATTCTGGAACATAATGTACAACAACTCAAATTAGCACTTACTGTTCTTACTCAACAGAAGAACGTACTTTACATAAAACTTTAATGCTGTTCCTTTGTTACGTAGGCTGACTTTTGTAACATAATGGGTAGGGAAGTTGACACTTGTTTTGTGACAACAAAATATATTTGTGAACCGGCAGGCCAAGGTTTTAAGCTTTTTTTTGTCAGGATATACTTTGAAGCTATTTATGGAAAAACTGCATAAAAACCTTGAACTTAATTAGATAAATCCCATTGAAAAATAATTATCAATACATTAATTTCATATTAAATCACTTTACTAAAACAACATTGCTAAAAATTTTATACACATCTTCAGTTACAAGATGAATAAAAAACAGAACAAAGAATTAGCTTCAACTCAGAGATGTAAAGAAAAATTCTACAATAATATCAACACACAGCAATTAAAAACACACAATAGCCTTGAAATACTTCACTGGTACTAGTACACACAGTTTGTGTTTAACACATTAAAACAGGTCTTAAATTACAGTCATCAAGGAAATCACTTAAAAACTAAGGCTCTACTTAGTGTATTGGTACTAACTATCATTATTTAAATTCCTAACATGGAAATATTTTAATGACTGTATTTTTATTTCTTAAACAATGGCACAATGTGCATTTAGCACAAATCGTGTGTGAAAGAAATTAGTCCTGCTTACTGCTATCATTTATAAGTGGAAACAATCATTTCCTCATCAGGCAATCTCTCTTTTCTTCTCTGTGGTTAAAAATACAGAAGGAAAAACAATGCTTGTCATATTGCTATGAAACCAGAAAGTGTACATTCCTGTAATTTTTTTTATTTCACTGAGAAAATACTGTGCTATAATGATAACGTGGTAGCTCGGTGGTAAAGGTGTTGGGCTACTGATCGGAAGGTCATGGGCGTGAACCCCAGGTCCACCAAGCTGCCACTGCTGGGCCCCTGAGCAAGGCCCTTAACCCTTATTTGCTCAGTTGTAAGTCACTCTGGATAAGGGTGTCTGCTAAATGCCATAAATGTAATGTAAATGTAAAATACGCAATTGCAAGGTGACTAGCGATGATGATCTATGTTGTAATTAAGATTTAAATATCTTTCATCTAAAATATTTAGTGTATATTTTTTCATATGTATTTGTTTTACATGCAGTCTTACTTTCCAATATTTCATTATTTATACAATGAAAAATAAGTATTGTTGTTGACATTATATGTTATGTTAGGAATCCAGTTTACTAGATTTTTCATTAAGTTAGTTGCAAGCATGTTCATGCAACAAATGTGAAAATGTCAAATGTTAGTACTGCAAAGTATATTTGTAAGTAGGATATGTTTATTATAAGTGTATTTGCAAGCTGGAATTGAGTGACTGTATGCTAATAACATAAAAAAATAGCAGGGCTACAGCAGTTGTTGGATCCAGATTTGGACATGTTAATATCAATACCTCAGCTGCATTATGGGAACTGAGATGATACTGTACTCAGAAATTACTCAAATACTTACCTATACAAATGTTAGGTATTTCTGCAGAAAATTGTACTTTATATCACCATTTTTACAAGTTAAGAACAAGCAAAAATACAAATTATAAACATCTACCTCTTAGGGCATAATCGCTGTGATTGCTCAAACACCTCCAAACTGGTTAAAGAAAATAATGGCAATAGATCATTGTGTTGTTAAGTATGTGTCATTATTCTAAAGGGCAGGATTGTTTTGCAATAGTTGTTTGTTAAAAACTTTGTGAACTCCACCTTTGTGACGTACATACTGCCATTTGCCACACAGGAATCACACGCTCTTTGGATGTCAGAAAGTAGGAATTTGTCAGCGTGTCTGGGGACCGATTCTAGACAGTTAAATTTCATTTTCAAAATAAATTATGATCATATTTTTATTATTAATAGCCTTTAAATCAAACAATGCCAGCAAATTCAGGTCAGTACTAAATATCATATACTCGAATATTATACCACTAACATATACCATTTTACCATTACAACTATACAAATATAGACAAATGGATAAAAAAAAATATAGGCACCCAGCACAAAAACCTGTCAAGTTAATATCACACACACACACACACACACACACACACACACACACACACACACACACACACACACACACACACACACACACACACACACACACAGAGAGAGAGAGAGAGAGAGAGAGAGAGAGAGAGAGAGAGAGAGAGAAAGAGAGAGACATTTTATGTCTAACTGTGACTCACCACTTATATTTCCAATAGGTGTTGCCTAAACTAAGCAAGTATAAACAGATCATTATTATATACACAAACCTTACATGCAAATAAACAATGACTCATCACATATTATGCAAACTAATAAACAATGAACATATACAAACATCTCATATCATAATAAATAATAAACAATTCATCAAAAACAACTTGTATGAAAATTCAAATTTGCCACATCGGTATGACCACAAATAAAAGCAGTGAGATTTTAAAACTTAAATCTGGACTGTTCAAAATTCTATATTAAATACAAAACATATTTGTCCAAAGTCTAAATTCATATAAGTATTACTTTTTGTATTAAAACAATGTGGTACGAGGTTTTAACACTAATCTAAATGCTATGAGAGATGAGAGGTGGGCCTTGGGCTAAAATTCAGGCTCATACAGCAGTCCAAGTAAAAGGAGTATCAATGAAGTATTAAAAAGTAGCAAAACCTAGTGTAAAATAAGAATAGAATAAGATAAACAGAATTAAAAATAAAACAATAGAAGCAATAAAATTAAGTAGTTTGTATGTACATATGATAGTTTTATATTTATATATACATGCGCAATATCCATGGTATTTATATGTGCAATATCTGAGGAATGCTTATTAATTCTTAAGTGCGTGCGTTCGTGTTGGTGTCGTAGGAGGTACTGGTATTGTTGCACTTTGGAATCTGATAGCTAATGGCACGAAAGAGCCCGCAAGACATCTTGAGTCATGTGGCTTTTGTGTGTGTGGCTAGACCTGCTAGACCTTTTTCTGGTTCCAATCAGCATAGAGAGGTTTAGAAAGATTATCTATGATAGCATTCAGCTTCCCTTTCATTTCCACATTATTCACTGCCTCCACACTTTCCAGTCCCATCCCCTTCATAGAGCTGGCCTTCCTCACCAGCTTGCCCAGTTTGTCAGTGCCACCAATCTCAATGCCACCTCCCTAGAGGCTCACAGCAAAGAAAATAATGCTGGCCACTACAGACTGGTTGTAAAAATGGTTGTTGTATCATCCTATGAAGCTTGTAATAAGATCTGTAGCGTCCTTCTTATCATCTGAGATAAAATCAACAATGAAGGAGTCATCTGAGAAATTCTGTAGGCGGTACATTCATGAATCAACCAAAGGTCAGAGGGAGAACAAAGAAGTACCAATGCAGGTAGACATCACTCCTATGGACACATGCACCATTTTAAAGTTTTACATCTGCAACAAATTAGTTGATCTCAGAGAGGTCATGTCTGGACAGAAGTAAAGAGACTTTGTGTATGATGCCTTGTGCTTTAGGGTGCCTTTTGCTACCCTTATGGGAAACATAGCTGTTGTGACAATAACTGGCCAGACCAGCATATGGCTACATTACTGAACTGGCAATGATGTGCAACTTTTGTGTTTTGTGTTGTAGAATGCAAATTGTCTGGCAGTATTTTCTGATAGCATTCTGCATTCATCCAGCCATCAATTTTAATTAACTTCCTTGTGCCATTAGAGCTCACACAGCCCCAAAACATGAGAGATCCACCACCATGCCTTAGATTGGGGATGGTGTGCTTTTCATCGTAGGCCTTGTTGACTCCTCTCCAAACATAGCTTTTATGGTTTTGACTATAAAGTTAAATTTTGGTCTCCAGGGCTGTCAAGTGTCACGCATTGAGAGTAACAGTCACGCATTTCTGTCTGTTATCACGCTCTCCCGCCACACATCCTATTTCTCACACAAAAAAACATTTTGACGATTTATCATATATTTAATATGCTGCAGCGCCCAAAATTTATCTGTCTGTACCGCACAATCAAGCACGTCTCCCCTGGAGTTCTTAGTCGAGCCTGACACTTATCAGCCAATCAAAATAAAGAGACTACACAGTAGCTAATCAGAAACTAGCACTATCTGGCTAAGATTTAATGCAACAACCAACGGAAAAAAAAAACATATTCCTTAGCGAGGGTATTTTCGTTGGTCAGTTTGAACAAAACCTCAACATAAAACAGCTTGTCTCTGGATGGGGCATTGTCCTCATTCCAAATGACTCTGCTCCAGAAGTTGTGAGGCTTGTCTAGGTGCTGTCTAGCATACCGAAGGCCTTTTTGTGGCATGGGTGCAGTTTTCTCATGGCAACATATATATCCAATTTATACTGATGTATGTGTCCCATAGTGACACTTGTTTTCGGGTTCAGAGTCAGGCTGTGCCTGGGGTCAGGGTGTGTCTTCTCTTCCTTGGCGCGATTTGGATTTCTCAGTCAGTTTGTCAGTAACTTTAATTCTTTGCTCGCCTGCTCTGTTTGAGTTTCTCCTATCTCTTGAAGTTGACCTTTCTTGCCTAGTTTTTATCCTATTTCTTGGTTGGATGTATCTTTCATCTTCACTCTCACTGGAAAGTACATTCTTCCCCGGTAGCTATTGGGGTACTGAACAATACCTTGGAAGGGTATTTTGGCTAAGGTAGAGAGGGGTAGAGACCACTTGTTTGAAAATCATCCCATGGCCTCTGTGTTTCTGAGTCTAAGACATCCTTGTCTAATGATGAATGTCCCACACTAATTCTTCTTTTCCTAAGTTCATTTACCAATTCTTGGGCCATGGGAGTCTTACCTCACACTGCATTATTTCCTGCAATTGACATGCCTCCTAAACTTACTTGTGACATGTCGCCTGGGGATCTTCTCCCCATTTCTGGTGGTAATGTTAGGTTGAGTTCCCTACCGTTGTGCCATATACTGCTTATCCAGGTTGAACCTGGATGTTCTGTGTGGGTTGGCATGTTATCGTCCACTCGGATGGTAAAATCCTTTCCCAGAGATCTACTGTACACAAATCCCTGATACTCTCAGTTAAGGCGTACATCTCGCCTACAGATGTCACTACCCATTCTGCCCCACTTTGCTGGTGAGGGCCAGAGGGCAGCTTTGACACCCAATGTATCACACGTGGATTGCTCATTTTTACGGGATGGAAGCTTTTCAACTATCTCTTGTATTGGATACTTTCTAGTTTTTTGCGCAGATACCTTGTTTAGTTGATTTTTCCACTAATGCCATAGACATTCTATGTATTAGTTTTCAAAAGGTCACTGTACGGGCCTCCATGAAGTAATTTATACTGACGTACGTGTCCCTTAGTGACACATGTTTTCGGATTGCGTAGGAAACCCTTCCACAATCCCACTAGGATGTGTCCTAGTGGGATTGGGACCATTCAATTTGGCCTTGGATGCCTTTCTAGATGCAATTGTTGCCATTTTCTTGCAAAACCAGGGAGGAGCCCTGGTACCAGCAAGGTGCCAGCAAGTCTGGTTGCTGACTAAAGGGCTATGAATTCTCGGTATGGGCTGATAACAATACTCATATACTCATACTCATATATGAAGCTTGATTGTTACATGGAAAGTCGGGTGGCTAAACTGGCTCCTTACAATGTGGTTGCTGATTCTTTCAGAAGATTTTCCTATGTCCTAACAGTGTCACTCACGGAAAGCGCATGTGAAAAGGAATGTCTACAAACAGTGTGAGTGAGCACTGGCATTTGTCAGCCAGGCAAGTTGCTAGGGTTCTGTGCGGAAAGTATTTTGTATTTATGATCAAAGTGCAAACTTTAATTGACAGTTATTGAGCTTCTTAGGGTCCCTGGTGTAGGCAAATTACACACCATTTATTATTAGCCTATTAGTAATGGAAGTGTGCGGCATTTTAACAGAACTCTTGGAAATGTAATTAGTGTATCGCCATCAGATGTGAAAATAGACCAGCATTTGCACCAACATGACATCAGTGCATGCAGTCATCAGAGCATGCAGACATGCAGTATTAAATAAGGGTGAAGTCTCTACTCACCTTGATAAACTGATAAACACTGCTGGGTTTCTAAGATGCCTGATGTGTTGCAACACCTATCCAATTCATACAGAAATTAGGTCCTGGCAGGTCCCTCAGCACAAATGTCTCCAGTATTGTCTCAAAGTGAAGAGTCCCATGTGTCAAAGAATGTGAAAACAGATGTTGTTGATGGTGATACTGCAAAACAGTCAGCTTCAATGGATGCAACGTCGGATACCACAGGAATATACGAAATAAATTTTTGTCATATATTTCCTAATTACTACAAAAGAAAAAACACACTATAAGCAGGTTTTACTAATCAGATCATTGTTTAAACTCCTTTGTGCATGTTCATACAAGTGCTGACACAAGTCATGTCATGCTAGCAACCCACTCAGTTCTATTCGATTCTAAGCCAGATTTTATGATGGAAGCAGAAATAATTTTGGTACCCGATACTCCAGTGACAAATGACGTTTGTAATGAAAACACCCGTGGCCATATCTGCAAGAATAAATTGTTTAATTGCGTCTAGCATCTTTAGATGAACAGTATTGCAGGGAGTCTCTCCAAATTCAAATTAAAGAGTTTATTTTTTAATTTTTGGAATGAATTATTATTATTATTATTATTATTATTATTATTATTATTATTATTATTAACTTGTTATACTTAAGTACAATAATTATCCCTGATTTTTTACTTAAGTAATATTTAAATGGTTACTTTAATTTCTACAAAAGTTATTTTCTGGTAAGGTATCTATACATTTACTCAATTGTCGCTTTCATGTACTTTATACTCAACTGCAAGTTAGGGCACATTTTGATCGCATCACCAGACCAGTTGATAGATCAATAGATAAAGTGAAGTGAAGTGATATACGGCTAAGTACGGTGACCCATACTCAGAAATTGTTCTCTGCATTTAACCCACCCAAAGTGCACACACACAGCAGTGAACACACACACACACACACACACACACACACACACACACACACACACACACACACACACACACACACACACACACACACCGTGAACACACATCTGTCTGGATATGCCATAATTAAAGACACAGTGTTCATTTGTAGGGCATTGCCATTTTGGACTAATGTTTCAAACACTGTTCCTTTACATATCTGTTGTAGGGAGCATTTCTAACTGTCAGTTAGAGAGAGAGAGAGAGAGAGAGAGAGAGAGAGAGAGAGAGAGAGAGAGAGAGAGAGAGAGAGAGAGAGAGAGAGAGGCAGGCTGTCACAAATAAATAATCTTTCTAAATATTTACATTTTTTGTAATTTCTGCTAAGATGTTTGGTTTACTATAAATTTAAAACACATTATAAATTTTATTTGAAAATTGGAGTTAAATTCATTCATTCATGTTCTACTGCTTATCCGAACTTCTCGGGTCACGGGGAGCCCGTGCCTAAATAATGTTGATAATAGTGACATCTGTAGGTGATCAAAAGAATTGCATTATTTTTGAAATTGTCATATCATTAGGTTAGCTGATTTTATAGCTAGAAATGTATACATGGAATAGGACGTGTTAAGATTATTAAAAAATATTCGACTGGAAATTGTTTCCTGGATTTTCTCTTTTTTCTTTTTTTTTTTTTTGATTGTATGTTACTTTCTAAGTTAGTGTAACTGTGTGTGATGATTCAGGTTAAAAAGGCAATAATAGTTTATTTTCAGTTTTTTCACAGTGTCTATATGATGTTGACTGTCCAGAATCCTTAAAAGAACTCAATACACTTTATGACACCAGTTGATGAAGCTCACTCGCAAGAAATTCAGTACATACTAAAACTAGATTATTTAGTAGTGTTCTGGAAGAACCTAGTGTGCAGTGCATCAGTGGCCACTAGGTGCTTCCAGACTTATTTTGATCCTTCTTGCTTGCCGTAACCAAGCATTTTTTCCTATTACTTGAATGATTATTTTTGTGAATGTCGAAATATTGAAGAAATTGTAGAAATAACTTCACTTTGGATAAATGCGTCTGCCAAATAATGAAAATGTGTCTATTCATCGGTTACACTGACCACATGTTATTATTTATATTGTATAAAGGTATAAATATCATAATAAATAAAACCAGAATTTATATTTGATTGCAAGAAAAAAATGTAAATAATATCTATCATGAATGACACCAGCAATTTATTTGTCTCAGATTTCATAGAAATTATTGCTATTTTTAAGTAAATGTTTTTGTTTACAAAAAAAGTATTAAAAACAAAATGTAGCATCTATTTGAGGATATCAGGATATAAATTTACGTAAATTTATTTACGTAAATTTATATAGGTATGATGTACATAAGTAAGGAATAAAACGTGACAGGGATATAATAGGAACATAATCAATAGGGGAGCTACATTTATTATTAGTGTTAAGGTGCGTCAAATCACACACTTTCGCACTCCATAGTGTCCATTCTGCATCCCTGCGGTGGTGTCAATTATTATGTTCAATTGTGTCCTATTTTTCTAATTAATAAAATAGTAAATTCCGTATTTTAATTCATTGTGAAGATGTAATTAAATGATATTTCATTGTGGTTGGGCTATATTTTTGCTTGGCTCTGATGACGCAGCAGCGAAACCATTCCATAGGACACGCCCCCGTGGTTCAGCTGTGCACTTGGAGTGGTGGTGAGAATGAAATACAGCAGGGCGACTTTACAATATCACGCGCATTGCTGACGCTTCAGACGTTCCCAACACGATATTAACACTTCTGCGGTATTGTAGATCTGATTTGAAGAGGAATTAACTGCATTTTCTGGATAAAATTCAGGCATATTTAGCGTGCGTCATGGAGGGCCAGAAAGACTCGGAGCCGGGGCGGCCGGCCACAGCGCGAGCTGTTGCTCTCGCTCACTTACTGCACCAGGAGTGCAAAAATTTGTTGGAATTATATGTGAGTGTGGGATGTATTTACTTGTTAATTTTGATTTGTTAATTTATGCTTCATTTTTAAATCAACATGACTCGAAATCTTTGCTGCTTACTGTACATACCTGTGTACCGTTATGTTACGCGCTACAGTATGATTCATTCAGCTGTTGTTGCACCTGTTAATGTGCTCTCTATTTTAAAAAAGCACGTAAAGAGATTTTATTTATTTATTTATTTATTTCTACATACCTCATAGCTATTCCTGCAGCAAACAAGACTGCATTTTGCTTACAATGTAAAAAAATAATTAGCTTGGAATACTGAAACAACCCATCCATCAACTTAAGTGGATTGAGGTTGGATGTCTTATCCAGTCAACTGTCATTTAAAGGGAAACTACACCCTAAGGAACATTTAAAATTATTTGATTGAAATATTTTGCGGATTTGGACAAGAATGGTGCTGAAATGTTAGTTGAAGCTGTGTTATCATTATTAATGTAAGAGGTTTGTGGTTGTGTTCTGTGCTGATGTCACACAGGAGACAGACAAAAAGAGAACCAAAAAATATGAACAGAATTTCAATGATTCTTTGGCAGTAATTCAGCTGGTGATGTCTGGAGAAAGAATGACTGTGTATGAATCCAAGAACACCAAACCCACAGCGAAGCATGGGGGTGGCAGCATTGTTGTATATGGTGGCTGTTCTGTAAACCCTACAGTGGCAGCTGATGGATAATTCAATAAGAAAAACAGTGCCAGACATACAGCCAAAATAATGCACAATGAAACGAAGATAATTTGGCAAGAAGAATGGACAAAAAATGAACCATGCTGCAGAAATGTGATTTTATACTTATGAATACATAGGTTTTTGACACAAAACAAAAGTCACATCATATCTGTAAATCTGAAGTGGATATGTGAATTGAAATTATGTTAAATGACAGAAATGTCAAAATATTTACTTCCCTATTTTTGTATTATTTGAAATGGTCCTTGTAAATTTCAGCATTGTGATACTGTAGGTTTATCTCTCCTCAGTAGGGTGCCTTCTTACTCACATCAGTCTGTTCTCTTGTTATTCAGAAAGAGCGAGAGCACTTTTTCTCACCTCACATCCCTGATGGTGAGCGTTTGTTGATCTTTGACCTCTACACTGACACACCAAGCTCTGAGCAGCGGGTTGGCCACGCCCACTCAGCCTTGAGCCGGTGCCTAGAGATGCTAGAGTGCTTGATTGCCCGAGAGGTAGAGGAGCTGGGTGAAGAATTCGAAGGCGAGTATGAAACCGTCAGGAATACGGTGAAGAATCGACTTGGGCATCTGCTGCACAGCACTGGAGCATTGCTGGAGAATGGAGAGGGCGTGTGCGAACCATTGCCTGAGTTTCATTGTGTCCAGGTGGGTAAAAGAGAGATAGAGAGAGAGCTCCCTTCATGGTTCATAAGTTTGTATGACATAACTCTTATACTGTAACTATCCACTTGTAGCACAAATGTGTCTCAAATTTTTCAACAGCATTTTCAATGGCAAACCAAGCAACAGTTAAAAAAGCTTCCCAAATGCCTTAGCTGCTAATTTCCTGTTTCACTTATTTAGAATAAAATAATAAAACAGATGTCGAAACAATCAATATATCGCTGTTAAAATGCTGCAAAAAATATCGACTAACATGCTTACTTTTGACTTTCCAATACAAGTTGACTGAGCAGTTTCTTTACTTTTTACACTGACTGGTGAGTTAGGACTCTTGGAGTCAAACCTGTACGCTTTCTTTGCTAGATATATTGAAAGGCTATATGCATTTTCCCATCTTTGTGAAACTTAACCCGGGGAGTCGCATTACAGCCTTAACTATTTATTCACTGCCTGGCCCCAGGATCATTTTGCATTTACACTTGGTGCAGTCACTTTAAGCAAAAAAGTCTTTCATGTTAAGCAAACCAAAGACCGGAGTAGTCAGGTGCACTAGAGATTTGTTTCCTCGAGCCTTTAACCGAATATCAAACTGCAGGTTATGGGCTCAGGTTTTGAAAAATATATAACCAATTATTTTGTAGACCATTTTAAAGTTCCTCTAAAATTAAAATTTGATTAGAAACATTTCACTTTTATTTATCACTTCTGGGGAAAGATTTTGATGGTTCATATTTGTGGAAATCTTTCTTATTGTTAAATTAAATGCTCTCCAGAAAATAAACAGGGTCTTGCTTTACTGTAGTGACTCGACAGTGGGTTTTTAGCAGTTTGTCTTTGTATTTAAATCACAACTAAGAAGGCAATTCATAGGGCGCCAAACATCTAACCACTGATCACCAGTGACCTTATAGTACTGAAAAAGCATACAGAGCTCACCTCGATTAGAGCTTGGGCTGGAAGAGGACTGCTGTTAGAGATGTGAAGGGATGTGTATGTATTTTATGTTATTATGTTATTATATTTTAGATTTATATTATTATATTATTTATTTATATTATATTATTATATTATTTAGATTATTTCTCTACACTGTGAATCAGTATACAGCTGTGGCTTTAGTGAGAATTTTAGCTCTGGTTGGAGCTTTGCCATGTTGTGTCAGTAAATCCTTCTTTACGGTAAATTAGACACCCAACACCCCCTAACACGCACACAAACACACACACACACACACTACACACACACAGGATACAACAGCTGCCAGTTAATCCTATGGTGACTATAGGTGCAGTTACAAGCTGAGCTGATAAAAAGTATTGTTTGGAAATTCTTGTCAGAATTTTATTCTTACATACCATAGATAAATTCTGTAGATACTGCAACCCAAACAAGAAAGACTAGTGAAATTATCTGTTAGGAGGAATGTCTTGTTGACACAGGCAGAACTGTTGTAAATGTATATCTTCAGTGTCTCTGATTTGATCCTCAGCTGTAGTTTATCTCTGTATAGAATTTGGCATGCTCTTTTTCTGGTTCATATTGTTTGGGACAGGGCCAAAGAAAATGTGTGTTTTTTTTTTTGTTTTTTTTGTTTTTTAGTTTTTTATTTATTTTTTTCAATATTGAAATTAATTCAAATTAAATAAAGGTATGATCAGTTGTACAGTATAATTAATCTTATTAGTATTTATTATTAAGCTATATTAAAAAATATAGTTATATACTAAACTTCCTTGCATCAAACCTATTTAAAAGCTAATTGTATTTTTCACATTTTTCGCATACCAAATCTGTATAATTCCAGTCTTTTATGCATGTACAGTTTATTCTGACCAGAAAAGAATGTGCGTACCTCTGCAGTTTGTCTGCCTTTTCTCATACACATGCTCTTTTCCCTTTCCCTACCGTTGTAGACACATCGCATTCTGTACGCACACACACGTACAGTATACGTCTGTCTCTCTTTCCCCCTGAGACTGTCTGTAAGAAGAAGAGACCACAGACATCTCCTTCACTCTGCCTCTTTCAATCCTGTGTGTGTGTGTGTGTGTGTGTGTGTGTGTGTGTGTGTGTGTGTGTGTGTGTGTGTGTGTGTGTGTGTGTGTGTGTGAGTGTGTGTGTGCATGTATTTGTATTTGAATTAGGTTTAAAAAAAAAATACTTAAACAGCCAAGCAGACAGACTGAAAAATGCATTTAAATAGGGCGCCCTGTTTGAAAGGGACCAATAGTGCGCTTAGGAATCAGATCAGCTGATGGGCGGGGTTAGAAAATTTGACATCAGCTGATAGCCGAGCTTGACTATGTGGCCTGCCTGAACTGACGCTGAACGCTATATATATATGGGGCTAACCTGCATTAATTATAATTTGAAAAGAATCTTTAAAGGATACCAGGATTGTAATCCTAATATCTGTGTGTGTGTGTTTCTTGCAGGGTATGGATGAGGTTGAGGGTACCGGAGGCTTTGCCGCCAAGCTCTGGACCTACAGGGTTCTACTGGAGCTGACCCACTGGAGCGACATGGCTGCCCACGCCCTTCGCCTTCTCCACTCCGAGCGAGCGAACGAGCAAGAGCTCTAGACGATTACATCCTCCGTGCGTGGGCTGCATCCTGATTTTGCAGGGAGTTATCAGGGGCGAGGCTTAATTTTTTTCCGTTTCTTTCTTTTATTTTCTTCTCATTTCTTTGTCTTGTCATGCTGACGTACTGAATAAATTCTGGTTTTAATTACACAAAATAACACTATCTATAACATATCAGCTAAGCTAGCTAAAACACTGCACTGAGCTAGTATGAGCCGGCTAACTAATCAACTTAATTTACCCTACCTTGCTGGAACCAGGCATCTGATGTTAAGTAGACAGCTAGCTAACCTTAGATAACTATTTTGATTAATTGACAAGAAGTCAAGTGCACACGTGAGATTAATTTAATTCAGTTTAAGCCCTGTCCTTGTTGCCCCAAGAAAGGCCGTCACTGACACAGCTGTGCATTATGATTACTTACTATATTCAA
Source organism: Tachysurus fulvidraco (assembly GCF_022655615.1). Classification (NCBI taxonomy): domain Eukaryota; kingdom Metazoa; phylum Chordata; class Actinopteri; order Siluriformes; family Bagridae; genus Tachysurus; species Tachysurus fulvidraco. The sequence goes on from NC_062524.1 coordinate 25,587,255, forward strand.
AAAAACACCCAAAATGACTCCTGAGTGGCAAAACAGGAAATTGTTTATCCTGTCATTAAATTCCAGTGATGCCCCAGCTCTCCATGGCCAGCAAAGCTCTCTGAGTGGGAGGCGGTGACTTAATCATTCCCCCTCTATCAATAACACTAGCAAATCACGGCATCTGTGAGCTTGTGTGTGCGGAAGGGGGCGGACAGCAGTTTCCTCTTAGTGTGTTACCTTGCTCTGTGACTCAGCATGAGCAGCTTGAAAAGATGTGATTATCTGGCTTTACAGTATGTGTCTCAGAAGAAAATGCGTAGCTTTCAGACTCAATGGTTGCCATTGATTATGTATGTGAGACCAAAGACTCAGTTAGGGAGAAAATATGGGGGCAAAAAAAATCCAAAATGATAAAGCTCTATCTGACTACTTACTTACATTTCTTTTTAATGCGATATATACATGTTGTCCTTATTAAGTAAGATAGGGTTAAGATTATTTTAGAATTTATCTCCCATAAAATTGATTATTTTGCAATAACAACACGGCATCAAGTTTTTTATTCCTGTTGCCAACAATGAAAATGTTGTACTTATTAAGGAATGACACATTATATTAATTTGTCACATACACAGCATACTTTGATCTGTTACAGTGAAATATAGTGTTTTTCGACCAGTTAAGACAGAAAAAGAAAATATAACAATACTATAAACTACATCATACTTTAATTATACAGTAAATCATTTATCATCACGTGGCAAATTTTCTCAGAAAAGAAATTTACTCTAGAAATATAAGGGCATTGATATAATCATCAAAACACCTTCTGACCAATCAGATATAAGAAACAAATAGGGTTCAAGTAAAATTTCATGATGATGATTTAGGTTTTTGAATTTTTTTTGTACATTGTAAGATCCATTTGGAGTGGCACCAATATGTAAACACTTTTTTAGTTTTCTAACTCAAGAGTTCAGAAAATTATTGATTGCTTGTTTTGGTGTTTACATATGTATTGAAAAACAATACAAAAAGTGAACATAATATGCAAATATCCAGTTAGCTGCTTGTTTATGTATACATTAATAAATCGTGTTGTAGCTTTACTAATGATAGCAAAGCTATATAAATGTATTTGAAAGTGGACGGTGACAAAATGTGTCCCAATGATTAGATTAGATTAGATTAGATTAGTACAAGGCAGCAAAATGCAGTTTGGCATCTAACCAGAAGTGCAATAGCAGCAAGTACTCTGACATAACGTAACAACGAGCACTGTCATGCTGCCTGCAGGATAGTAGCATCATGGGCATTTTCTTAATCAGCTACACGTTGCTATACAGATTAATTTTTTTTTTACATCTACACAACTGGTTGTTGATTTTTAATGCACTTTTTTTTAGTAAAGTGGGATTAAATTAACTTGCTTAACATTTGTCTGCTAGACAAATTAGCTGCTGGTGTGCTAGTTATTGTTAAGATGAAAGAGATGTTTTAATGAAATTGGCTTCTTCATATCAGACTGTATTACACAACCAAACAATCGGTAATCTCAAGGTCAAGTTGAAAATGTGTAATGCTGCTTGTGTGCTACAAAATGTTTCTCAGTAACACTTCATCAGTCTGCAGTGGCTCGGTCTCAATTGTGAAATGTAGCATCATCATAGTCCTGGCTAATGTCCAGGATCAGGCAAGTGCTTGCAGAGCTCTGTCAATGGGTTCACACAGACTCTCGAAATTTGACCCTTGATGAAACTTCAATTCACTACGTTTTATTGCCAACAACATCAATTTTGGGGCTGGAGCAGTTTTGTTCATGCAGCCAACCAAACATTCAGCTAAAATGGATATCCTTTACTTTACCAAAAGCCTTTCCTTTATATGTTCAGTTTTTTAATATATATATATTAATTCTTTCAGTTTTCATAGCGAGATTGTATTTGACCTCATTTGAATTTGGTCAAAATACATAACCTTAATACATAGCTAGTTATCTATTAGTTGGTATTTAAAAAATTATGTAGTTAAAAAGGTTATAAAATAATGTACAAAGCATTAATTGGGGCAAATATTACTATGATTCACTCTTCAGGTACAGTAGTCAGCTCTCTATCCTAGCTAACTACCTCCATAACATACCTTACTAACAGCTTAACTGTTTAAACACATTTCATTATCAATATGATGATTATTAATTATGATTGTTATTTAGTTCATTATTATTATTATTATTATTATTATCATTATTACCGTTATTAATTATAATAACGGTAATAATGATAATAATAATAATAATGGTCATGTTATTTCATAAACATGTTACTGCGTTACACAGTTGACTGTACTGCACTTTAGCTTTATTGTACTTGATATGAAATAACTTGCCAATTGACCAGTATTTGCATTCCTTTGTGATTTAGAGCTTTATTTACTTTATTAAATTATAGGCCATATGAATTCAAAGGGTTCAGCTTAACAGCTAAGGATCGGAATCTCAATGACCTTTAACACATCAATTTCTCCTTATCATTCCTCTTAATTGCCTCCCAATCTCCATCTTAAATGTTTACCGTCTTAAGAAAAGGCCTGAGGGATTAAATGTACATCAGTGTAGCCTTCAGGTGTAGAATTCGCTTGTAAAATATGTAATCTGAAAACATCAAAAGTGGACAGAGCTGTGTATTAGTGCATATAACATTACTAAAAACCTTTTTTTAATGTTTTAATTTTAATTTTCCAGCTCAAACTACATATAAGAGCAGACAACTCTTTATTTTGCCAGCTAGTTAGCAAACCTTTGTCTTAACATGCTACCTGGTTAGCAGATTAACTGATTAGAATGCCAGGTATTTATAAACCTGGCATAATATTGTATCTAGTTTTAGGGAACTTGAATGTACAGAGCAATCAGAGAAAATAATGGTAACATAGTTCTTGCTGCTAAAATTGGATGTGTTGCTGTTGGGGCTACTAACTACATACTCCATTAGTCAATGCTCCTCATGCAAGTCAGTGGAATGTGATAAAATCAGTAGTGAATGCAGAAGCCAAGCATGTGAACACTGCACTGCTTCTGTGTAGCATTTGTGTGACTGTGAAGTGTGCATTTGAATTGTAATGTTATATTAGCATTGTTGTGACCATATTAACAAAAACTGCAACCTGAATATAATTTTCTTTATTTATTTATATTAGGCTATTTGAAAATTTTCTTTATGTATTGTGCCAGAAACAGTGCTAACCTTTATGTGTAAACATGCTGTGAAAATCTAACGTTATTAATTGTTTGTAGAACCTGGTGTGTGTGTGAGGGTGTGCTGAAGACTCGAAAGACAGTGTGTGTGTTGGTGTGTGTGCTCTACCAAGCGGTCTCACACTCTGTTTTCAGTGCCTCCCTTTACCCCTTAACAAGAGCGAGACAAAGAAACACAAGTAAAAAAAACCTTGCATTTATAAGACACAGGTGAGAATCACCACACGATACCTGCCGAATTCGACCTTCCTCCTCTACGTACACAGTTGACACTCCATCACGACCTCGCTATCACTTGTTACTCAGTTTTTGCTATTATAGCAGACATGCATAAGTGATTTAAACTCTGATATTTAAATAAAGGTGTTTTGCAGATTCATTAACACTGTGAGAATGTAGACTATTAAATTAGTTTTTTATTTGTATTTATTAATGGATGACGTATATGAACCCTGAGTAATAAATTAAAAAATGTCACTAACTTGGAATTGTTTCGTGTGATTTATTCAAAAGATATATATAATGTGAAATGTTATTATTTCATGCTTCCTGATCAACTCAATACATTTTAGTGGAACTGAGTGAATTATGTCTAATTAAAACATTTCTTATTAGCCACTGTATGTTCATACGCTCAATAGAGAGCACTTTGATTGGCTGCATTGCTCAACTCTATGAATACAAAGCTTGTTGTAAAACCTTTTATTTACTACGAAAGCACAGGAAAGTTGCCAAGCAAAAACATTTCTCATTTTTACAGATGGAAAATTGAGTCTTGTGAAACATTTCTATCCACAGCAGGTTATCACAACTATGTATTTTTTTTTGCATATGGATATTATTATGGATTATCAGTATACCTTTGTGGGGGACGCTTTCTGTAAGGGCCCTTGTTACTCAGATCCACTATTACTACCTGTCTGGCACATCAGCTTTTTCATAACTAGAAATTGCGAATTATGTTAACATAGCGGGTTCTTCTGAGGTGTGGTCTGTAGAAATGTCATTAATAAAAGTATTTTAAAAGTAATATTTTAGTCTACGATATTTTTTAAAATATGACTGAAGGAATAGTACTGTAAGCGATGCTGTAATATGGCAAAAAATAGCAATATATATATATACATACACACAGTACAGACCAAAAGTTTGGATACACCACCTTTTCAACAGAACAATGACTCCAAACACACCTCCAGGCTGTGTAAGGGCTATTTGACCATGAAGGAGAGTGATGGGGTGCTGCACCAGATGACCTGGCCTCCACAGTCACCGGACCTGAACCCAATCGAGATGGTTTGGGGTGAGCTGGACCCCAGAGTGAAGGCAAAAGGGCCAACAAGTGCTAAGCATCTCTGGGAACTCCTTCAAGACTGTTGGAAGACCATTTCAGGTGATGACCTCTTGAAGCTCATCAAGAGAATGCCAAGAGTGTGCAAAGCAGTAATCAAAGCAAAAGGTGGCTACTTTGAAGAACCTAGAATATGACATATTTTCAGTTGTTTCACACTTTTTTTTTATGTACGTATATAATTCCACATGTGTTAATTCATAGTTTTGATGCCTTCAGTGTGAATCTACAACTTTCATAGTCATGAAAATAAAGAAAACTCTTTGAATGAGAAGGTGTGTCTGAACTTTTGGTCTGTACTATATATATATATATATATATATATATAAAAACAAGCTATACATAGTTTTACTTTGTTATATTTACTTTGTTTATTTATTTATTTGTTTGTTTGTGTGTACAAGGGACATATTTTTCGTTATAGGGTATATACTTACATATATTACTTGTATACACTTATATACACTATAATGTTTCTAATGTCCTAATGGTTAAGTGCGCATGCGCGGGGAAGTCTTTACCGGAGCAGCTAGGTACTACTGTACCAACGCTAATGGCGGAGTACGCATGCGCAGTAGAGTCTTTACCGGAGCCGTAATGGCGGAGAACGTACGGTCGCCTTTTGACTATCGGGAGCCACCGACTCTCGACAGCGATGGAGACGGTGGCAAGCCTCCGCCACCTCGGGGGTTAGTGAAAAATCCGTCTTCCGTGTGGGAACCGGGGCGCTATGTTAATGTTACAGGATCGTGTTGTTTTATCTATAAACATTAGGGTTGCAATACAAATAGCTAGCTTGCTAAGCTAACTTGTTAGTGTTTCAATACAATTAGCTAGCTTGCTAAGCTAACTTGTTTGTTTCTCTTGTCCATATAACAGTAGCAGTTCGCATTAAATAGCACTACAAATGTATTTAAAAACCGAATTTGCTAATTTTTGTTTCGATATTGAGGAATGTATTTTAAGACACAACGAATTTGCATGTTAGAGAAAAAAAAAATAGCAGCACATTCAATGGGCTATTTTAGCTGTATCGTTACCTGTAGCTATGCTAGCCGAAGATGTGCAGTGTTTATATCCCAATCAATCATCGTTTCTACCTTCTACCACATAAATTACAGTGTGGGGATTATATATACACACACATACACATAAACCACATATAGAAGTGCATAATATTATTAAGAATTAATGAATGTGTGTTATCATAAAAATCCAGGAACTGAGCTATGTGTTATAAAACAGGGTTGTGATCAGAGTTGTGATGTTTTATGTCCTGTGTAAGATTCCAGAATAGATCCATGGCAGGATAAGATGGTGTAACCACCAGGTTGTTGTCTTGCAGGCGAGTGTGTGGCCGAAAGAGAAAGGGCACTCCAGTGAAGGTGTGTGACCGTGCATATGTGACTGAAGATGAAGAGGAAAGTTTGTCTGAGCACAGTTACAGCCCAGGTATACACACACACACACACACACACACACACTCCTTTGTGCACAAAATGATTATAAAGACAAGGTCGAGTGTCTGCACACTGAGAGTCCCGTCCTCATTCCCACTGTATGCCTTTGGGATGAACTGGAATTCTTCCTTGCCAGCAGATCTTCTTGGATGATGATCAAGGGTCAAAAGTATTCTCAGCTATATTACAAAATTATTTGCTGTTAAAGTTATAAAATTAAAGTTATTATAACAAGGAAGGGGGACCAAGTGCAGGGTTTCCCACGGAAAGTTTGTTAGTTAAGGCGGTTGGGTGGGGGGCGGGGCCGGGGCTTCTTTGTGAGATAGACCACAGACTCTGTACTGCGTTTAACAATTATTAAAAACGGGCACGTGCAACTTAGCTAGCAGGTGAAGAACTCAAACAACAAAATCACCAGCTAATTTACTTTAAATTCGCAAGAACTATAGACTAATACAATAACAGGCTTAAATAAACCCAAAACATAAGTTCTCACGGACATGCGTTTTATCAACTGGCTAGTTATCCTCCAGACAGTGATGGACCACGTCTTTCTCTCATTTCGGCCACCCCAAAAAATGTGCAGGGTGAAGCGCATCTGCACTATTCTCTGAGATGCACTTTATGGCCTTTTGTGCAGCGGAATTTTTTATTTATTTTTTTGGACGACCTAGTTAAGGTGGTAGGGTTTTCCAGCTTAGGCGACCGCCCGAACTGCAAAGTGCTGCAGGAAACCCTGCAAGTGCATATTCCTGGCTATGGTTTTTGAATGGGATGTTTAAAGACCGTTTGGGGTGCGATGGTTAGTCACACAAACATTTTCCTATATTATATTATACGTTTGTATACATTTTTTATACTGCCGGCAGGACTGTCAGTGGTTATTTAAAAAACTACCACTTGTATTAAGCCAAGCCAAGTCAAGAAGCTTTTATTGTCATTTCAACCATATATAGCTGTTGCAGTACTCAGTGCAATGAAACAACATTTCTCCAGGACCATGATGCTACATAAAACAAAGACAGAACTAAGGACTTAGGAAGTCAGTCCTAGATACATAAAGTGCAATCTGGTGCAAACAGTGCAGGACAAGACAGAAAGACAGTGCAGGACAAAAGACAGTGCAAAAAATTACAAGACAATTCACAAAAGACTGTAAACAGAAACAGCGCTGACCAATGTGAATGCTGTATGTTCAAACAATATTGAGTGTGCAGAAATACTGGACACAGTGTTAAAGCAGCAGTTACCTGAGATATTGTAAAGGATTGTGCAAAAAAGTATGAAGACTGCATAATATCAAAAACCCTGCTCTTTTTGTTTTACAGGTGAAGGGCAATACCCAGATGAAGCAGAGGACCGACTCCCCCCACCCAACAGTCCTTACTATCTCGCTGACCCAACCCAGCTTTGGTAAGCTTTTATTTCTTACAGCTCAAACATTCAGATCGATTGCAGCAACCTCTGAAACTGAACTAAAGGTTGTAACTGAGATGCTTTTTGTTGGTGTATACGATTATGTTCACAGTGTATCAGAGCTCGGCGAAGAAGGCGCCAGTGGTGTTCGTGGCCCTGTGCTCTTTCCACCTCTACCACCTAACTGCAGGATCAGAGAGGTTCATTGTGGGAGTCAGGTACGACTGGTTGTCATAGCGATCAGAGACATTGCCAAGGGTGAGGAAATTACGGTGGACTACAACTTGGCTGAGTGGGGTGAAAATGCGCTGGTAATTATACTCAGTTTTTCATTTTTCAGGGTTATTCTTCTAGGGAATTTTCCGATTGTATTTCTTATGTGTTACAATTTCCTAGGCTTTCCATCGCTCTGTATCACCACGAGGATTTGAATGCGGCTTCAATCCAGACAGCAATATCAAGAAGGTGATGAGGCATACATACATATATACAACCTGCTTTTGCCATATAGTGATACATTTATGCAGCTCTTTTCCTTGTAAAATATAGTAAATTATTGAAGTTTCAGGTCTTGTGTGATGACAATAGCTAACAATTCATTTTTCAATATTTTTGTCTGCTTGTCTTTATAGGAAGAGGACGCAGCTCCGTCTCTCCCTCTGTCTCTCACAGTTTCAGACTACCTCACTCCCTCGTGGTCTCTCTCTCCTTCATCGTCTCCTCTGTCTCGCTCTGAGGCCAGTGATTCAGACCGAGAGGAAGATGAAGAAGAAGAGGAAGACGAGGAAGAGGATGACGAAGAGGAAGAAGATCTTGAAGAGCTAAGGGGCCACATGATGCAGAGGCGCAAGAAGCGAAAAACGACAAATAACACAGCCAAAAAAAAGCCTCAACCCAGCCCTCTTTCCTCTTTCCCTCCATCCTCCTCACCTTTCCAGTCACCTTTAGCCCCACCGACCACAAACATAAACAATAACATAAACATAAACATTAGCCGCAGCGCCAGTAGGAAGCAACACTGTCCTCATTGTGGCCGTAATTTCCGTTCTCTTGCTCGGCATCTCGAAAAGCACCACGATCAGCAACCGGAAATCCGGAATGCAATGGAACTGTCACACGGCCCACGGTCCACACACACACCGCCCTCGGCACACACACGTGGCTCACACTCGTTCGCCTCACCACAGCCCTCTGCTTCCGCTTCCGCTTCCTCCTCTTCCTCTTCCACCTCAGCCACCCCCAATCTCTTCTCTCGTGACTCTTCCGGCTCAGGTTCGGCGGCCATGTCATTCTCTTTATCCCTCTCTCCTCCTTCACGCCGTCCTACCACCAAAAAGAGCCCTGCCTCTATCTCCACTCCACCCAGAAAGAACACAGCACCTACTGCAGCAGCTGTGAAAAAGTCTTCCAGTCCTCCGGCCAAAAGGGGGCGACGTCCAAAGAAGGAGAAAGAAGAGAAGCAAAAGAAACAGGAGGAAATAGAACAAGCAAAAGAAGAAGCTCCACCCACTCCGGGCCGAAACGAAGAGGTTGAAAGGGAGGAGATAGAAGATGAGGAGCTGGATCTGACCGAAATGAGGGATGATGACAGCGGAGAAGAGAAGAATGGTGCAAGGTAGTCAGTACAGTTTGTTAAGACTTTGATTGTTGTGTTAAGAGGCATATCATTGTTGTTGAAACGCACTCACTTTAGTGCAGGTTCATTTAGAGCTTTAGACTTAGTTAAATGAAAATAAAGAGGGTTGCCCCTAGTACTTTGTCCCTAAATGATCAAGAACATGAATGGAAAGTTTGTGACCTAATGCTGACTAATGGACGAGGCTATTTCCCATTTTTTTTCTAAGCTTTATATCTATAACTACTATTTCATGCTTTAATGTATTAACTTATCTCTTCCTCAGCTCTCACCGGTCCCACGTGTCTCCTCTCCTGTCCTCTCTCTCCACCCTGGTTTTGTATCTCCGACGTCAGCAGCACACGTCCTTCCTGTCCCTCTCACGTTCAAGCAGCTCTGCAGAGGCCTGGCGCCTGCTATGCCACTCCAGCCTGGCACTGCTCATCCTCTATAATCGTCATCGTGAGTGTGAAATGGCAAAGCTAAGCATAAATGATTACCGCAGTCGCATCACAACTTCCTCTAACTCCAGCTCCCCACTTGAAGCATCTTTATCCCCTTTCGAGCGCCAAGTTTTGTGCCATAGGCCCCGCGTGGGTGTTTTAGGAAAGCGCGGTCGGGTTCAGCCGCTAATCCTTCCACCCCACTCTGAATCCTGCCTCGATTTGCTTCTGAAAACCTCCACGGATGTGAACGTCGATCCTGAAAGCCCTTATGTATTTTCTCGGCCGTTTCATTCTCCTGCCACCCCTCTGCGTGGCACAGACCTCCTGCGTGGATTAGCACGTTCCAGTGGGGCTAAAAACCCTGCAGCACTGACATCTCCACGCACACGAAGGCAAGTCGCCATCCTTACCCAGCTCCTGCTGATGGATGAGGGGGAGAAGGAGAGGCTTGAGCACTTCCTGCACAATGAGTATCACGTCACCCAAAGCTGTGCCAGAATTGGCCAGGACCCAGCGCTGATGGGCAGAGTGGGCCGTGTCGTGCTATATGGGGAGAGAGACGGCGTGTTGTTCAGAGGAATGAGCCTCAAACACATCTGCCTCGAGCTAGACGGTGAGAACAGGAAAAAAAGAACAGAAAATGTTCACCGTTCTGCTGATTTATTTTAAATCTGTTGATTCTTTATATGTTTTATCCTTTTTGTTCTCTTGCTTTCAGTAATGTCTGGGAATTCAGCAGATTCTTTCTCAGAGGAATCGGACAGAGAGGAAGAGAAGAGTAATGAAAGAACAGAGGTGGGAAAGACAGCACGAGTGAACGGCCGAGGGCCATCTAAAAAGGGCGCTAGTCCCGTCCCCTCGCCCACTACGCCCTCCCCGTCAGCTTCGCACAAGAGGCGGAGCTCACAAATAAAAACAGGTAAGAGTGATTTACCTGTCATATTAGTCATAAACTGAACGATGTGAAAACTCTTTGGTTTACATGTTATTTGCTGGGCTTTCACTGGAACACTGCACTAGCAGCACCAACTATGTTTACTACTTGCCTACTCGCATTCTTTTTGTAATGTCTCTATAGTGGTTCAATGAGAGAAACGTTCTATGATTAGATGAAACAGTAAATGGAAACTAATTCAGGTAGGAATTAAAGTTTATAAAGGGGAACTGAAGAAACATCTGACCATTTTTGGATTTGTCATGCCTAATTTCACACATGTGCATAGAACATCTGTTTGCTAATCTAAGCTGAGCCGGTAAGGCTTACATTGAAAAATAAATGTCAGCTTCTGTACTATATGTTTAAAGATACGATTTTAAAATAAACATCCTACGGCATCCGGGCAGAACGTTTACCCCACTTTTCAGGCAAGCGTGGTGTGCTGAAGAGGCCGTGGTCCGAAGCGGAGCGGGTCGCTGTGGAAACGCACCTAAAGCGAAACATTGTGGAGCTGCGTGTACCGGCGAAGGCAGACTGCGAGCGATGTTTGCAGCACTGCCCCCTACTGGTGAGCAACCAGCGTGACTGGAGAGCCATTAAATTCTACTGCCACAACCGGATCCAACTACTGAAGAAACAGGGACGTGGAGGAGCGGCTGTCTGTTAGCTCAACACACACACACACACGCACACACACAAACACACACACGCACACCTACTGAGGGAGAGACTCTTACAGGACATTCAGTCCTGGAACCATGGGTTGAATAAGTGACCATACATACATTTTTTGGATTGTTGTCCATCAGTGTTCATTGACCCCACACACACACTTGTACATTGTAAGTGGTTGTATATGAGTGTGTCCTTTGGCTGCTCATAGATAAAGGTGCAAGTAAGTAAGCGATCTTACACACACACGCACACACACACACACACTCTTTTGTGTCTATACATTTCAGCATTTCACCCTAAACACACACACACACACAAAGTGTTAAAACTGATTTATGCCTATAAACTGACCTCTTTGGACAATTGGGCGTGTGTATGAAAACATTGTTACATGCTTGACATCATTCATATACACGTGACAACGCAGCTCAAAGTACATCACACACAGATCGCAGCAAAGGATGTATTCCTTTATGAACTATTTTGTCCATTTTCTTTTATATGACGATGCTAATCCTGTTTGGCCAGTGGATTCTCAACATTGGACTGATTGTTATAGACTTATATATAAACATCTGAAATTTATGTACCTGTCTTTTGACAAGCAGTTATTTTGGGACCATGTTTTGTCATGTTGTTGGACTATATACATACGTGTTTGTGTACGTGTGTGTATAGATAGATAGATATATATCTATACACACACACAGACGATGTGAGAGGAACAGTAAGTCTATTATGCTAACGTGTTAATTCAATTATGAAGGTTTTCTCAGTTCCAGTCCTATTAAGGTGGCATAAAAAACAGCTTATTTAATACTTATAGGTTGACAGTAGCAAACATCCCAGCCAACTAGCTGTATATTGGATGATGCAGCAGTATAAAATTAACCAGCTTCTGTATGAAATAAAGTAATACATAGACTTAAACAAGCGTTCATAATATTTTAAACAAGAAGTAATATGTCGAGCTATTTATTTTAGTTCCTTGTAGGATAACCTCCTCAGTACACCACTAGCCTATATTTTCCTTATATTTCATAAAGTAAAATAACTACACCATTGATTAATGCTAGCCAGTAAACTATGTTAAAGAACTTTCCATGCATGGCTTAAATTAATAGAGATATTTTAGCTAACTAACAGTTTTGCAAGATATTTATTTGAACTACTCTAAGATCAAGCTCTGTGTACTGCTAGCAAGACAATATAGTACTTTATTTCACAGGTTGATAAATACCTTGCTAGCTTGTTAGTTGGCTAGTATTTTAGCTTCTCCAAAAATGACTCCTCGGCATACTCGTGTTTATTTTATATTAAGTATTATTACATTTCACAAATTGACAGTAGTTATTATAGTGTGTGTTAGTTTTTCTAGGTTTTGCTAAGCTTTTGACATTGATGTCATAAAGTGGAACACTAGTCAGCTAGCTGTATATATTAAATAACCAGAGTGATGCTAGCTGGCTAAAAACCTAGCATGCTATTTGGTTTAGTTACTCCAAAAAAAAGTCTCAGTATAAAGCTACCAAGTTAAAGTTTCATTCATTTATGTGGAACACCGCTTGCTAGCTTTTTTTTTTAGTTTTAGCGATTCTGAAGATTACCACGCCGTGTTCTACTTTCCCAAAGCTAGCTTTTTATTTTTAACTTGTAGCGTAAAACTAGCTGGCTAATATGTTTAGTAAATATTTGAGTGGTCAGACCTAATTAACACGCCAGCATGCTGTTTATGATACAATTAGCAGGCCAGTATTTTACACAGTGATAAATATCTTGCTAGCTTGTTACTGTGCCACTATTTTAGCTGTTCTGTTTTATTTCATTAGCCATAAGGTAAGCTATCTGGCTGGTTATATTTGACTAACCTTGTGTGTATTATTACCTTTATTATCTAATGCTATAATTGCTAACAACTAAGCTAGTTAGTGATTTATTTTTAGGTACTACAATCACAACCCCACAGTTTTTACTGCAAGCAAAATCATGTGTTGAATACAACATGTCCCTGATGAAGGAAACGAGTTCTATTAATATTTTTTATGTAAATGGAACAAATTTAAACACACCATGATGGACTGGAACTGAGTGAATGCATAAACCTCAAACGATTTTTTTTTTCTTTTTCTACCCCTCCAATTGATTGTAGATACAAAGTATAAACACAGACGGAACGTTTTATTCATTAAGCTAGCCACGGATTTCATGTTCTCTCTGTTTTTGTTTTGTTTTAAAGCATCAAATTGTTTTAAGCCTGGTCTTAGTCTCACCTCTGCTGTTAGTGCTGATTCTCCGTTAACCAAGAAGAGGCTTAATCATTGTAGAATTATTTCATTTATTTTCCCCCAGTAATTATCTTCAGAATTTTTACTGTTCATTTTTATGGTTATAATTCAGCAGTATTTTATATAAGCTAAAATCCCAGTGTGACTGTGATCACGATCCTCCTTTTACACTGTTTCTACCCCCCCCCCCCCCCGAACCATTTTATCCCTAATGATTTATATATTCCTGTTTCATCCCCAGACCATTGACTGTATGTTGATTTATAGTATAAACAATGAACTTGTATTAGCGTGCTAGCTAGCTTCGTGAAGGTGTACATTCTGTAAATATCGACTTATATAAAAGTGCTACATTTTGAATTTTTTTTTCTTGTGTTTTCTTAAATGGCATTGTAAAGATTTTAGAGTAAAAGCTGTTTAGAGACAGATTAATGTATGTCACTGCAAGAAATAACACACCTTTATTTGCAGTTTGTAGCTCGTGCTGTGTGTTTTTTTTTTTATTGGAAAGAAGGAAAATTTTAACCTTATACTGCAGTGATTTTGTCTGCCACTAGGGGGAGTAAAGAAACAGGTTTGTTCAAAGACGACTGTTTTTATTTAAAAAAAACAAACAAACAAAAAAAAAACTATATACATAATATAGTTAGTCAATCAAGGTATTTTTGTAAGTATTTGTACATCAGCATTCCAACATATTAAATGCAGAAAAAAATGCAAATAACTGCGCTGTTTCTTGACGCCCATAAAAACTTTTAAGGCTGCCTCAAACATTTTCATTTGGTGGTGTAAATACAATCATAAATTGAATAAATATATATGCAAATTAGAAATAATGTCTCTGCACGTTCACTATCAGTACCCATCAGTAAACATTTTACTATATACTTATTTAGGGAACGTAATTGTCAGTTATGGTTGTTTTTCTGCTGATGATGATAAAAAATAAAATACATATACAATAAAAAACATTTAGATTTTACCATTGACAAGTCTTACATTTGGAGTCTTAAATTTGGGAACAAGAGTCCTCCAGCTTTTTTATCCACAAACACAATTTATATAATGTGCACTTTTTTAGTTGAAATACTGTACAACAAACATAATGACTACATGATTATATCATACGCTTTTTTCTAACTTCGTAATGTACCTTAAAAAATCAATACCTGAAAAGCTTTCAAAAATATGTACACTTAAATGACAAACATTTCCACTACTGATACATAGCTACAGTCTAAACTCTAGCATTCACTTCAGCCTCGTTTTGAGATTTAACCTGTGGGTTGATTATTTGTAGTGGAGCATTATCTCCTATTCCTGGATTAAATAGAGGCACAACTTCCTCTTTGAAATCGATTTTCATTGTAAGGAGATGCACGCCATCTGTAGCGCTGTAAAATGAAAGCTCCTTTTTGTCAAAATCGAGCAAAACTCCAACAGACTCTAGTGTTGTGTTCACCGTAGGTGAGATTTCTGGCTCACTGTTAACATGGAGGCCATTTTCTTGGTCTAAGCACAAAAACCAAAACCCATTTGAAGGAGTAAAATAACTCTTGTCATAATGTTTGTCACTTAAGGTATATGAAGCTTTGGCGACTCCAATCAGCCATGACTTCTTGGGTGGGACATTTGCTTGTTTTAATCCAACTTCCCAATATACACGACCGGAACAGAATCGCTCTCTTCCATGTACACATAATCCATAAGGAAAACCAGGTCCTTTATACACAGCAGCAGCAGCATCAGCATCTCTCACAGTATCACCTTGAGTGTTAAATTTTAGGTAGTCTTTGTTGCAATTCTCCACATCGAACCTGATGGCCGCTGTAAAGTGAGAAAAATTTATTCATTTAAAACAAATCACACTTTAGCACTCGGTAAATACAATTAATATAATATCTAACACAATAATGCATAAACAAATAAGAAATAACCTTACATTAAAATGGAATATTTTATGTTGATTGAGTTGAGTTTGTATGCCACTTGTCTATCATTTCAGTGTGAAGTCACAGCAGCTCCTGCTTAGACTTCTGCTGCTTAAAATCTAGGCATCTCCAAAGTAAAACACCTACCTGCATCCCTGTAAGCTGATAAAATGCACAAGCAGACCTACCTTTTGCTTTCCTTAAGTCCTCCATGTTTGTAGGTTGACCTAAAAAAAAAAAAAGTGATTATCTGGTAATAACATCTTTGGATTCAGCATCGGACAAAACTAAGAAATTCTACTGAAACCACATATCTTTATCTGGGGTTAATAAGAATACTTTAATTGATGGCAGCTGCATGATTATTTTTTTTAATTATATTGGATGTGATTGGTTTATTCTGAATGGAGCCACATTCCCAATTATAAAAGGGTGAGCACTAGTTTTTCACATAGTTTAATATATTGTAATTCCTTTTAACGCAAAATGAAAAATAAATCAATGATCAACGAATTGCAGAAACACAGTAAATAAGAATATATGACATCCACAAACATAATTTTCCATAGATGAATATTGGGATTTTAGACATAAACGAAGCACGTACCAATTACCAGTTTTTGGTCGTTGGAATGTTGTGGTTGTTCATCTGACATCTGACATTCATTACCTCTATTAACCCCCTGATATCCTGCAACAAAGATACACCAATATGAAAAAGTAGTAAACTCAGTGCGTACAAAACTGTATATAAATAATAGAAATAAAAACCATTGTAATTTTTGTAGAGGAAGAGGCCAATGCCGATCAGAGCCAATACACATAACAGTGCCACAACAAAAAGAATCTTCCACACTCCACTATTCTGAACTGGAAGAGAGAAAAAGTTTTTAGTGTTAAAACACAGTCTGCAATTGGTCCGAACTACTCTGATTAATACTGTGCTTACTTCAGATAATCAACGTTTGTACGAACCTGACAGGCGCGGCCCTAAATCAACGCTCACATCCCTATTCTCTTCTGACAGAGCGACAGAACAGCTGATGGTGTTAGAGACAGAAGACGAAAGGAGGACCCAGCTAGAAATGGAAAACAGGCCATTCTCTTGTTTAGTGTATATGGGGGATTGAAGCTCAGAAAGAACATCGCCTTTATTGGTAAATTTCCACAAGAGCCTTGGTTGAGGATACCATCCAGAGGAAGTACAGCTAAGGTTCACAGAGTTCTCATGGTGCTCCAGAGAGAGGAGAGGCAGAGAGCCTAGAGCTGAGAAAAGGAACATAGTGGAGAAACATCAAGCTTCCATACAACCATCCATCTATTCATCAATTAAACCACATCAGACATCTACTCACCAGTTAAACTGAGCGTCACAGTTTTGCTATCGTATGATTTGTCTCCGCTCACGTAGCAGTGAAAAATTCCAATATCAGACAAGGCAAGGTTGTCCAACTTCAAGGAAACATCTCCCTGTTTCAGTCCAGTAGACTGAGGGCTGCTCAAGGTGAATGAACTCCGATTCTTGTAATTGTCCTGAAAATCTGCAACGACTTTATGGTTTTGGTAAAATAATATCGGATTTTTGAACTGGTCGGGGCGGTACCAACGAATCTCCAAAGTTTCTGCATCAGTCTTAGGGGTGAGCCAACATGGGAGAACCACAGAGGATCCATATTTCCCCATGATTACAGTCTCAGAACAGTTTACAACAAAAGGTTCTAAGAGAGAGAGAGAGGAACAAAGTATTAAATCCTGATTAAAAGTGTGGATGAACTATTTATCTATGGCAACAAGAGCTCCAATGAGGAGAATTTCTGTAATGTTACAGCCTTCTATACAATTCCAGCTTCCAACGTAGTGACAGTAGTTTAGGGGAAGATCCAAATGTAGATGTAATGGTCAGGTGTCTGCATACCTTTGACCATATAGCATATTCAATTGAATTCAAATTTATTTGTATAGCGCTTTTTACAATAGACATTGTCTCAAAGCAGCTTTACAGAACATAAATATAGAACAAAAGGTTATTATAAAGATTAATATTATACAAAAAATTCAAGATTAATACTAGATATAGTTAAATGTATTTTTATTTATCCCCAATGAACAAGTCTGAGGTGCCTTAGGTGACTGTGGGGAGGAAAAACTCCCTTATATGGTGAAGGAACCTTGAGAGGAACCAGACTCAAGAGGGAACCTCAGCCTCATATGGGTGACACTGGAGGGTGTGATTATAAATTTACAGTAATGTTGTATTGATTGTAGTCCTTAAAGACCACATGGAGTTGGCATCTCCTCTTTAGTATAGCAGAGTCTAACTGGAGCTGGTAGATCTTTAGATGGTAGCTAACACTATTTGATGGGAAAATATGGCTGACATTGGCTTATTATAATAAGTAAGACAAACTAATAAGCCTATCAAAAGCGTTCAATTTGGGATACTTCCAACAGAAAAATTAGGATCAAAATAGCGGTCAAAATATATCCGTTTGAAATCTGGCGTGAATTTGAGAGTGTGTATTTACCCATCAGTGGGTATTTAAAATTTCTTACCTGAAGCCTTTATGCACCTCAAGCAGAGAAATGTGATGATGGAATATAACAACGTTCCTGGAAATAATAGAAGAAGAAGAAGAAGAAGAAGAAGAAGAAGAAGAAGAAGAAGAAGAAGAAGAGTATGAATAATAATAATAATAATAAGAAGAAGAAGAAGAAGAAGAAGAAGAAGAATATAATAATAAAATAATAATGATAATAATAATAAGAAAAACAATAATAATGATAATAATAATAATAATAAGAAGAAGAAGAATGAGAAGAAGAAGAAACGTCATTCAGTTAACTACGTGGCCTCTTTTTCAGTCTGTTTTTAATAAAAAATTCCCATAAAAAGGCGTCGATTAATAGATAAATAGATAGATAGATAGATAGATAGATAAATAAATAAATAAATAAATAAATAAATAAATAAAATGTCCACGTGCGCGAACTAACCCTTCATTTTGTCCACACTGTCTTCAGATCAGCTCGTGTTGATTATTATAATCCTGAATTTACTGAAGATTAGAAAAAGACCATGGATTTATGTTTGTTCGCCGTTTTGGTCCCTCTGTTGCTTTCACTTTCGAATTGTGCTCTTTTAAATAATGGCGCGTTTTATTTTTTTGTACGATAGCAGTCGTTTGAGAAATGAACGACACGTCTGTGTTCTATTAAAAATCTTTATATGGTTTAATGTGTTTAATTTTAAGTGTGTGTATGTGCGGTAGTTATGTGTCGGTCGCGAATGAGTCGGCTCTAAGAGGTGATTCTTTGAAGCGAACGAAAAGAGCCGACTCCCGTTTTGTGCTCTGTTCTTTTGAGAATCAATACAGATGAAGGCGGGACTTTATTTAGATGGGCACACCATTTAGCCAATCACATGGGAGGGCAGACTCGGAGCAAACCATTGTGTGAAAGAAGGAAGGGGAGAGCGTCGGGGAAAAATGAAGAAAATGAGCGAAAACCAAAAAAATAAGCAACATCTGGCTCAATTTCAATGATATTGCAGTCGACGAATTACTCATGATTGCTAAATTAGACTAAAATAGAATGCTCCGAGTGATACTAAATGAAGAGCCTTTTGGGAGCCATTTGGGAGCCGGCTCTTCTAAGGGAACCGAGCCAAAAGAGACGAATCTTTGAAAAGAGCCAGATTTGTGGTATAGAATCAAAGTCTCTAACGGATTAATGGGTGGAGCTGAATATGATTTGACAGATTTTTTACTCATTGGCTACACCCTAATAAACAAAGAACACTTCAACACTTCCAGTGTGGTTTAAATAGATCAACAAGCTGAACACACACACACACACACACACACACACACACACACACACACACACACACACACACACACACACACACACACACACACACACACACACACACAGGTTTTTCACCTATGTAATACAATTGTTCTGAAACATTGGCTTTATAACTATTTCAAAATAATTTTAAATCATTTCTACACTTTAGTGATGGCAGGTTGACACTAATAGTGTAATAATTTAGTAGTAATATAGTATAGTATATTTTATCACCATCAGCATGAACACCACTCTGAACTTTGCTCTCATGTTTGCACACTAATCTGAACACATTTAACCTACTAATCACTTCTTATCCTTCTGATGGAGGACGGACAGACGGATGAAGGAAGGCAGGAGAAGATGAGGGAGGGATAAAAGTAGAATGATCCCAGCAGGTCATTTATGTTAGTCAAGTAATTTTGATGTGTTTGCATACAGAAGCTAATATTCAGTCTTTTAGTCTTTATCTCATCCACCTTTACTCTCCTTTCTCTCTTCTCGGATCTGTTCCTTTAACTGAAGGTAGGACATGAGGGGGGGTTCTAATGTCAGTGTTTGTTTATTATACTAACTAGTAGAAGTTATTTACACTTATTCCAGTACAGTGAATCTGCCATAAATGTGCCATACCGTTAAAAACCTGTATGTTAATATCCATATAATGCAAAAATCTGATATCTATAATAATTGTTCTAAGTCAAGGACAGGTTAAATAATAATAATAATAATAATAATAATAATAATAATAATAATAATAATAATAATAATAATTGTTCTAGGTGAAATAATACTTCTAATGCAACAGTATATAAATGACTGACATGTAGAATCAATAGTAGGATGTCTTCTTAAAATTAAGGTGACCAGATGATTTCTGATAATTTAACCAAATATGTCTTCTTTGTTCAATATATTTACATATATGTGCTTTTTTTTTAGCAATCTTAATTTTCATTTTTTCTTTTTTTTTTTTACAAATGAAAAGAGGAAAAAACAATTCTGTTCTCTAGTTTTCAGGAAAAATAAATAAACAAGAACTATGAGCAAATGTATTCTAAGTGTATGTATTTATTTGTATATTTCTTTATATTTTGTGCTGTGAACTGTCTGAGTTGCATGTTATAGCACAAAAAAGTGTTCTAATGTAATTCAAGAAAATCTGACTTTACTGTATGTTTGCACAGTGATATAAAAAAGACATAGATGTAGATCAAAACTTCTGTTCGATCTAGAACCCGTGCAAAAAATAGAAATATTAAACTGTTGTGTGTTCTCGTCTGAGCTGTAGAATGGCGCAGAAGGGCGAGAGAGCACCCTCCGCAGACAGGTAAAAATAAACAGGATTCAATTTTTTAAATGAATTAATAGTACCCTATAACAATGCTGTGTGCTACAGACTCCAGATTGTTTTATATATAACATTTTTTTTATATAAATTATTTTTTTTAAATCATAAATTTTTTTAGAATTTTTTTTTTTAATTATTTCATGTAATTTGATGCTTTGGTGTTGAACACAAATTCTGTAGTTTATGCAGGGAAATTTCTTAGCTTTCTGACTAATTTTACAGCTTTTTCAAAAATTCTCTCTCTCTCTCTCTCTCTCTCTCTCTCTCTCTCTCTCTCTCTCTCTCTCTCTCTCTCTCTCTCCCTCTCCCTCCCTCTCTCTCTTTCAGTGCTACAGCTGAAGGAGTTGCTCTAAAACCCAGCCTTCGAAAGACATCATCATCATCAGATACAGTGAAAAAAACAAAAAGCATGAAATCCAATGAAGAAGCCATGAATAAGGTGTACACAAACCTGCTTAATAATGTGTTTGGACAGGTATATTATTAACAAACACCTGTACACACAAACACACAGACCACAAAACCTGCTATATACTTTTAATAGTTCACCCTCAGTAAACCTCCACGTGTTATAGTACAATGAGAAAAGTCTCAACTGGGAGGTTTATTTATACATCATGCTTAGGGTTTAATAGGGACATGTGTATTTAGCTCTATCCATCTTGCCTGAGCAGGTTGCCAGGTTTTGCTGGTAAAAAAGCAGCCACTGATTGATTCTCTCCCCATCAAGCTTCACTCTGTGATGGTGTTCTAACAATGATGAGGACATACAGCATACTTCCTAAGTTTTCATGCTGTTTGTTTTGATCAGTTCTCTGATTAACTCTTGTGCCCCCTGAGGAACAGGTGTGTTTGCCCTAAACACATGTGGACACCATTCAACTTATTATGTGACTTTGAAGGGGAACGAGTTGCACCAGCTCAAATGGATTACTATATTTAATTTTTTTCACCACTTTAATATTATGGGGATACTTTGTGAAGATTTATGTGATATCTCAATGAAGTCTATTTTAGATGTCATAACAATACAATATTGTACAATATTGTACAATATTGGGGGGGGGGGGGTAGCGTAGTGGTTAAGGTGTTGGGCTACCAATCGGAAGGTTGTGAGTTTGAACCCAAGTCAACCAAACTCCCACTGTTGGGCCTCTGAGCAAGGCCCTTAACCCTCAATTGCTTAGTTGTATAAAAAAATTATATAATGTAAGTCGCTCTAGATAAGGGCATCTGCCAAATTCTGTAAATGTAATATATTAATAATACAATATGATGGAAAATTGAGGGGGGGGGGTGAATACTAAAGTAAGTCACTGTATAATGATATGATATGAAAAAGAAATAAGGCAGAAATGACTGTTACACCTTGTCTGTGTGTGTGTGTGTGTGTGTGTGTGTAAGGTTAATCCCCTTGTAATGCCTTTCAGGCAGCTGTAATAACCGCTCATAAGCATGGCTTAATGCCTCTCTTAATTAGACTCAAGAAGGCAAAGCACAAAGCAATGTTTTCATTCATGGCTTCACGACTTTATTGTGTGTGGCTACAGCCTCCTCTTGCACTGTGTGTTTACGTGTAAGAAATGGTGGCCAAGATGACTGCGTGATTTAGTGATAGATTTAATCTAGCTGTTATAAAAAACCTTTCTTCACGCTCTGTTCCTTTATTAGGAAAGGGAATTATCCCAAACTGAATTAGATGGTGAGTGTCCTTCATCCATTCCATCATGAAGTTATTCATTTAGTTAAAAAAACATTTAGTCAGACCCTTGCAATCAGTGGATCGATCAATAGTTAATGTTGTGATGTATTTTGCGTTATTAGTAGAAGCATTGCAGATAAATCAGCCACCACAATACTGAAACTATTTCTGAAGTGCATGTGGTGTTGCTGTTTAGAGCTGGCCGAGGCATTTAAGGAGTTTGATTATGATCAGGATGGATATCTGAACTACAAAGACCTGGCAGAGTGCATGAGGACGATGGGCTACATGCCCACTGAGATGGAGCTACTGGAAATCATTCAGCAGATCAAGATGAGGTGTGAGTGTCTAGTAACCTATTCTACTGTAACTGTCCTACTAACTGCTTGACTGATCACAGGTGTGTGTGTGTGTGTGTGTGTGTGTGTGTGTGTGTGTGTGTGTGTGTGTGTGTGTGTGTGTGTGTGTGTGTGTGTGTGTGTGCGTGTGTGTGTGCGTGTGTGTGTGCGTGTGTGTGTGTGTGTGTGTGTGTGTGTGTGTGTGTGTGTGCTCACACACAGTGGGTGGACTGATGGATTTTGATGACTTCTGTGAGTTGATGGGGCCAAGGATGATGGTTGAGACAGCTCATATGTTGGGACTGAAAGAACTCAAGTGTTCCTTTAAACAGGTGAACTACTACTACTACTACTACTACTACACAAACACAAACGCAGAACGGACACTTCTGTTCTGCCAGCACACTGATGCAGAAAACTATTTAGAAATATTTAGTACAAATATTACAAATGAATTCATTGGACTTCAGTCATGTCAAAAAAAGCTCCTTGTTTTGGTTAGTTTGATACAGATGGGGATGGAAAGATCACTCTGGATGAGATGAAGGAGGCAGTAAGAACATTACTGGGTGAGAAATTGAAGAAAGGAGAGCTGGAGGAGATTTTGAAGGAGCTGGACCTCAATGGAGACGGAATTGTGGACTTTGATGGTACCACAAACACACTTTATTATTATTATTATTAGTAGTAGTAGTAGTAGTAGTAGTAGTAGTAGTAGTATAATGCAAACTGGAAAATCACTTGTGTTTACGCATATTTGGTATGAGTTAAATTTGTATAATTCAGTGTGTGTGTGTGTGTGTGTGTGTGTGTGTGTGTGTGTGTGTGTGTGTGTGTGTGTGTGTGTGTGTGTGTGTGTGTGTGTGTGTGTGCACGCGTGTGTGTGTATTTTATCTTGTAGAGTTTGTTATGATGCTGTCAGCCCAGTAGCTGTCACTATGGAGTCTCACCATCCACAGATCTTCAGCTCAAGATCGGCCTATACTTGAGATGGCTGTAGTCACAAAAAAGTGTTCAGTCAGCTGCACAAGATTTGCGTTCTGTATCTGTTAAGATTAAGCTTGTGTACGACTGCACACTTAAGTTCAAGTTCAAAACATATTATATTACTGTGTGTATCAATTATATGTATGTGTATGTGTATGGAATTAAATGAATCCTGTTCTGTCGTGCTCTCTTTGATTTTATTTAAAATATTAAAGTACTAAAAAACTATTGGCCCTTTTTTGGCTTCTACATTATTTCTTTTCCTGCTACACGGTTTCAGGGAACTGATTATTGGGTGATTATTAAGTATTAACTGATTATGAAGTTCCTGTATTCTATATACTGAATTCTATAGATTCGATTTGCTCTAGAGGTGTTTGGAGTTTACAAAGGCAGAAAAAAGAAATGTTCAAAAAATGTTTATGAGGTTTAAGAGGTTTTTTCACTTTGCAATCTAAATAGTCATTTGTTGCTGAAATAAACTACAGCACTTTAAGTATCAAAACTCAAATAAATCAAAAAGTAGGAAAAAGATAAATAAATAAATAATCAATGATAAATAATAATAGTGGCGAAGTGTAGAGTGTTAAACACACAGCACTATAACGATACTGACACCTCGGAAACCTCAGCGCTGGTACAAAATAAGTGCTCCAGACTATTTGAATAAATTTTATTAACAAATATAGTGTTGTGTGATGGATAGAGGCACAAGACAAACATTTACAGCCATCTATAAAAACTAAAAACTATAAATCTTGTTTTAAAAGGGAACAAATATCATGTTTAAACAATTGTAGAGGAGCTACAACAAACCTAAATAATTTGTCTGAATAAATAAAATGTTAAAGTGACTGTATGGAGTTTACAGCACTGTAACACACCATATTATTTCTCTACTTGTTTTACGTTACCTATTTTTTATTTCTAATAATCACAGCAAAAAGCTTAAGTTGAATGTGATCTTTATCTGCCTTTGACCTAATTTTGTGGGGAATAATCATTTTTGACAAACAATCTGATTTAAAAAGTGATTTTGTTGTGTTGTTGTTCTTGCTGCTGTTGTTGGCCGCTGTACGTCCCTAAACATATTGTTTTGAATGTATTGACCACCAAATTGTTTATTTAAAACAGTGCAAATGAAGTGGAAGAGATTTTAATGTGGGTTAAAAGGTTTTCTGGCTGCACTGAATAGAAACTGCGATTACACAAAAACAAAATTCTTTTATGACTCAGAGATCAAGTGAAATTAGAATTCCTGATATCGCAGTTTCTTCATATTTTTTGAAAAATCTAAAATGTTACATCTATATTAATCCCTAATGACCAACACAGATACAAAGTATGTAGCTAGACAGACAAAAGAAAAAATAAAGAACCTTTAGCTTCCAGGCTTTACTGATTCCAGGAAAGACATTTTTAAACATTTTTTTGATTTTATTTAATTTATTTTAATAATATGAATGTAGAGACAGCAATAAATAAACAAATGATAAGTAAGATGTTAATGAAAGGCACAGATACTATCAATTGAGCTGTAATAAGCAGAGGCATCATGAAGCATGTTAGTGGATGTGGTAAAGTGGTAAAGGTCACTACTGTCATATAATGTCATGGGAAATGAACATAACAGTCAAGAGCATGTGCAATAACTACAGACTGGATAATTATTAACATCACAGCTACTACCTGGTTCCTCTTTTTAAATATTAAACAAGTAAATGAATAAATGAATAAATAAATAAATAAATAAATAAATAAATAAATAAATAAATAAATAAATAGCAGCTACTGAATGTCTATAGACTAACAATAACTTTAATATAATAATATAATTAATATCATATAACTCTAACCTCTACTCCCAACAAAATATTTCTTCTCTATCACTCAAATAAAAATATTATACATTCTCACTACATATATTGTCATCTGCTTGTATTTCCTCATTTAAAAGTCATTCTACTTGTTTTTCATGTATCTAATTAGATGAATCGTTATCACAGGTATATATTCACATTACGCATAGCTGGAATCTTTAAACCAGGATCATTTGCAGCTTATTTGTTGTCGTTTCCCTTCTTGTAAAAGATGCTTCCGTCTGGCTGCACCTTCCAGGTTACTGTGATGTTCACCGACATGCCATTTTCCTGCAGTTTCTGGATGATCTGTTGATCAGAACCACCAATATTTTATTAATGATGAATAAAAACCTGTTCTGTTACTTTTATTAACACTTTTCCTATCTAATATTATTACTCCTCCAAGGCTGGATAAGCAAAGATGACCCTGGGTTATAGCCAAATTTAGCCTGATTATCCAATAATAATAATAATAATAATAATAATAATAATAATAATAAGAAGAAGAAGAAGAAGAAGAAGAAGAAGAAGAAGAAGAAGAAGAAGAAGAAGAAGAAGAAGACGAATATCTCTTTTTGGGTCAAAGTGCAAAAACTATATTTGGAATATTGGTAGTTCTATAAACCAAATCAACATCCATCCTGTTCTTACAAATTCATAATTATATATAACAATAAAAACAATAAATGCTTTTATTTACCTGTCAATACAACAACAGATTAACACCTTACATTAGTAAAATATCCAGAAATAGTTTACAAGCAAAACAATAAAATTCAAGCACACAAAAGATCCATCAGGAAACGTACCAAATCTAAAATAGTCGACTGCACTGCAGGGTCAAGCACACTCACATCCGACATCACTTGCAGTTTCAGTACTTGTGTCCTATGTAGATCTGTGGAAGACAAAACACACACCTCAAAATGTATAATTCAGAATATTCAAGCCACAAGCTCTGATTTGAACCCTTGGTTCAACAGACAGCATAAAAAAGTGTTAAGAGAGGAAACAACAGAATGTAGAGCAAACACACACACACACACACACACACACACACACACACACACACACACACACACACACACACACACACACACACACACACACACACACACACACACACACACATAGAGAAAGAAAACATGCAAAGAAGCTCCACAAAGACAGCAAACAGAGAAAAAAACGGAATAATATTTTATATTATCTTGTTATTTATGGGGGTAGTATACAAGAAAAATAAACACTTACAAGCAGAACAGACAAAATAGTGTGCGCCTGAACATATAGTATTAGCGAGGAGTCCGTTTTGTGCAATTCCACAATTCGCCAAGGGATACTTATTATCTGGTTGGTTAACTGCCCATGGGAGGTATGAAGGCACATTTCCATCTGACCACTTCCAAGTTTCTCTTGTTAGACCAATCCAAGCAACATTCCAGGTAGTCGGTTTTATGCATTTTACCGCAAGGGTGAGGTCATCGGTGGTGGTCGTGGTGGCTAAATCTGTGTGATAGGTTCGGCAATATGTCTGAGCCTGAACCCAAGTATAGGTAGGCAGAATGTAGCAAACAAACCTGTTGGCATAACTGTTCCCTGCTGTAAAACAAAAAAAAAAACACATACAGTCTTGATTTGTTACTGTTTCATGGTACTATATTTGGTATGGCTTCTAATTCTATATGTTGCAAAGCAATCATATTCTTGAAAAGGAATATTAAAAACACTAGGAATTAATTTGAATTTATTGATATTGTCATTGACAATATCACTAGGTTTTTGTTCTTAGGGGCTTTTATAATCACCAGGGTTGAACAAAAAACACACTAAAACTAGGAATGCTAATATTAATATTATATACAATCCTTGCACAGCAAGTTGAACTCAAACACAAGACAGACTTTTAATATCAGTACTTATCACATCTCTCAGAGATCTAATAGTTTTGTACAATTCATTCAGGTGTAATGAAATCAGCATGTTGACTCACCATCATAACAAATAAAGGGAAAACTGTAAGTGCAGTCGAGAGGCCACCAGGTTTCTGGCCGGTATATTGTACCACACACATCTATTCCATAATCATCAGGGTATCCTGGTTCAAAGCTCCTTAGAGTTATATTCTTCAATGGCAAATGATTATAGGACCAATACCAGCTGTCCAGGTCATTGTACAGACCTGTCCAGACTGGCAGTAAATAATTTTTCCTATTCATTGCATTAATTAGCTTTTGTTGGTCACTTGGATCTGTAATTGTATAAAGATCAAGGTGGTTTGTCCTGCAGTAATTCTGTGCCATTGGCCATGTCATTGCTTGCTTGATGAGATGAGGGACAACTTGTGGCCAATTTTGGATGGATAGAGCAAATGGGAAACCTGTTGACAATAAATAAATAAATAAATAAATAAATAAATAAATAAATAAATAAATAAATGAATGAATGAATGAATGAATGAATGAATGAATAAATGAATGAATGAATGAATAAATAAATAAATAAATAAATAAATAAATAAACATAGTAATAAATACATTGTCTGGTATTCAGCCACCAAAAGGCTGTCAGGTGAGAATAGCATTATTTAACCCTTTCTGCTGGAGCATTACAAATCAACTTATCAGAGGTTTTTAATCAGTATAATTAAATGAATTACTTTATTGACTCTAAAATGAGTCAGAGCTCTGTTAGCTTTCAGTGTGAGACATGTGTTTTTACTTCTGCTTGATAACTTTACAGAGAATTTTAGTAGTTAAAGATAATGTCTTCACATTTTAAATTCTTATGAACAAGGTTTTATATCAATATTTCCAAAACAATCTTTTATAAATATATTTCCAATCTCCCCCCAAAAAACAGAAAAACTACAAATTCCTCAGTGTCTACTTTCATAGGAGCTTCATATTAACCCTCACTGTGTGACATGAATAAGACGTCCCATGACAAACATGAATTAAACAGGCACAAATTTTAAAAACGTTTTTCCCCCTAACACAAAGCCCATACAGTATGAGCCAGATAATATTCTAGAGGAATTTTTGTAAGTAAATAAAGATTTTTTTATTTCAGCATATTTTGCCTGAAGGGTATTCTGTAAAATGTCACTATTTACACCATTGTGACTCGGCACTAGCACTAGTGTACGATGCATTATGTAGTCAGATTTATACCTGTGTAGCATAATGGAGTTATGCAATATTATTACAAAAATTACATTGAAATCTAAAAATAAATATGATAAGTGTCCTATATGATTTTACTCATTTATACTGGTTAATTATGCCTTACTACTATTAAAAACCTGCTGATCATTTCTGTGGTATATCATTGATTTATTGGTTAAAGCAAAAAATCTGAATAATGTAAACAAAACATGGAATAATTTCTCGAAATGTAATTTCATTCATTCATTCATTTTCTACCACTTATCGGGTCACAGGGAGCCTGTGCCTATCTCAGGCGTCATTGGGCAAATTTGATATAAAAAAAAGTTCTAAATCATTTCTCACCCATCAGACACAAGAGACTGAACATGTTCATCATAATCAAGTAGCTGTAGAGCAAAAAGAAACGATTTATTTTATAGCTTAAATTATAAAAAGAGTAAGAATCTCAAACAAAATCAAATATCACAAAACAGATTTAAAATAATAATGTAATAATCTTTTTACTGATATAGACATAGACATGACTGACATAGAGTGCGACAGTAAACATACCGGCAAACGTTGAAGATTTAAAGGTTAAATGTAAAGACTCAGGCGATCTATATTTCACACCTTCTCTTCATTCAGCATCAGACTTTTGTGCTCAGCTTGTGATGGAACCTTAATGTTCCACAACCTTTTATGCAAAATGATCTTCATTTCCATAAAGGAGATTTCCATGATTTCCACTCATAATATCTGAACCAGACATTTCAACTTAAAAAGAAGGGGAAAAAATCTTTAAAGAAAATACAGAAATATAAAAATACAGAAATGTTTTATACAATTTAATGTAGTTTATATAAATTTTTAATTAATCCGAAGTGTTATCAAAAACCTTATTAGTTAGAAAATAATGACTATAATGATTATAATGACGATGTTAACCGATTCTCCTAACTAATAAAAAAAAAATTGAAAGGTTAAGACAAAGAATTAAACAAAACACACAACTGCTTCAATGCTTCAGTCTGTTGTTCTCTGAATTAGCAAATGAATAAAACAGGAATAAAACGCTGTTGCAGTTAAAATACAAGCTTCTTGTTTTGGTTAGTTTGATAGAGACATGGATGGAAAAATTAAATTGGATGAGATGAAGGAGGCAGTAAAAATATTACTGTGGGAAAAATTGAAGAAAGGAGAGATAGATGGTACCACAAACACACTTAATTTAAGTAGTAGTAGTGTAATGCAGAACGGAAAAACTTTTAACCATTGTCGTTGTTGTTGGTCAAAAACACTGTACTTCCCTAAGCATATTGTTTTGAATGTATTGACCACCAAATTGTTTATTTAAAACAGAGCAAATGAAGTAGAAGAGAATTTAATGTGGCTTAAAAGCTTTTCTGGCTGCACTGCATAGAAACTGTGATTATACAAAAACAAACTTCTCTTATGATCAAGTGAAATTAGAATTCTATATCAGGAATTTGTTGAAATGTTTTCCACACAAACACTGTACAGATTACAAATTACAACATATTATTTTTCTTCTTCTTCTATAACATAACAATTCGGTCTGTATTCAATTAAATTTTTTAAAATTTCAGATATAAATGATAGAATAACACAAGGGCTGGACGTGCTAACGCATTATTATCGCTTCATTATTAAATTATGTTATCACTAGTTAATGCAGGTTTTTTTTAGAATCATATTATTTTGAAAGTCGGTTGTTAACTGGCTCTGAATACACATACAAACAAACCATGGGTCACAGGAGGGGTGAAATAGTTTGGGTTAAAATAAAAAGAGACGGGAGACATCTTGTCTTTCATGGGAAATTTTACTGAACAAATCTGCATAAGAGACGAAACTTTTTGTGTAAGTTTGCAAGCAGAAAAACCAATAGAATACAGAGCGCGCATGGCCGCTCAATCCCAGCATTCACCGCCGACATCTCTAGCGCCGATGCTCATGGGAAATGCAGTTTGTTTAAAACAAATGTCGTGAAGGCAAACAACAAACCCATTATAAACATTAAAGCAGCACTAAAGTTTAACTTTACATTTAGCATTGTTCAATATCAATACTAGTGCAAATAATAAATTGCAACAAGGGGTGGGATGTTGATCAGTAATATCTGGGGAAAGAGACAAAAGTACCAAACTCTTAAATGGATATATTCAGTGTTTCTGCTGGTACTTGTTAAAAAAGAAAAGAAAAAAAAAGATTTATAAATGTTAATTTGCTGTTGCTCTGAAGTTCCCTGTTATAATGTTATGATCGAGGCTCTGGACTCTGAACATAACTTGTTTTTCTATAACAAACTAGACAAAACTGTAATGCACTGCCAGTAACAAATAGCTTTGGTTTTATATTTAATTTGATTTGATTAATGATTAAGTTGAGATTTACAAGAAATATTTTAATTGCTACTGTGTAAAGGGAATACTGCTGTTAAAAAAGTACCTTTTAAGTGTTTGCAAAGCAAATGTTATTGCACTTTTGTTCATATAATAGTACTTTTAAAATAAAAGTGTGAAATCTATTTCTTTTGAATTCATTATTGAATTTTGTGCATAATAATGTGATTACTTGCAATAAAAAATTATTTGTTGCCCTGAACCAAATATTACATAAAATTTAGATTAATCCCTAATAAGCCAGTCAGAAGCAAATTATGTAAGAAAGACAAAAGTATGACATAGTATGCTAGGCAGAAAAAAGAGAAAACAAAGAATCTCCTTCTTACAGAGAAGCTTCCAGGTGTTACTGATTCCAGGATAGACTTTTGACATGTTTATTTAATTTTATTTATTTATTATAATATGAATTAACAGACAGAAATATACAAATGGTAGGTAATATTTGAATGAAACTCTCAATCATTGATTATAACCTTAGCTGTAATAAGCATGTTAGTGGATGTGGTAAAGTGGTAAAGGTCACTACTATATAATATATAATATAATATAACGTCATGGGAAATGAACATAACAGTTAAGAGCATGTGCAATAACTACAGACTGGATAATTATTAACATCACAGCTACTACCTAGTTCCTCTTTTTAAATAATAAATAAATAAATAAATAAATAGATAGATAGATAGATAGATAGATAGATAGATAGATAGATAGATAGATAGATAGATAGATAGATAGATAGATAGATAGATAGATAGATAAATAAATAAATAAATAAAATCTACTGAATGGCTATAGACTAGCAATAAAGTTAATATAATAATATTATTAATATCATATAACTCTAACCTCTACTCTCAAAAATATTTCTTCTCTATCACTCAAATAAAAATATTATACGTTATCACATCTTATATTGTCATCTGTTTGTATTTCCTCATTTATATGTCATTCTATTTGTTTTTCTTGCATCTATCTAAATAAATCATTATCACAGGTATATATTTAAGACATTACACAGTATGCATTAGTCGAATGTTTAAACCTGGGGCATTTGCAGCTTATTTCTCTTCTTGTAAAAGATGCGTCCGCCTGGCTGCACCTTCCAGGTTACTGTGGTGTTCACCGACATGCCATTTTCCTGCAGTTTCTGGATGATCTGTAGATCAGAACCACCAATATTTTATTAATGATGAATAAAAACCTGTTCTGTTACTTTTATTAACACTTTTCCTAATATTATTCCTCCTCCAAAGCTGGATAAGCAACGATGATGCTGGGTTATAGACAAATTAAGCCTGATAATCCAATAATAATAATAATAATAATAATAATAATAATAATAATAATAATAATAATAATAATAATAATAATACTCGAAGTGCAAAAATAATAATCAAAGTGCAAAAACTATATATGGAATATTGTTTGTTCTATAAACCAAATCAATATCAATCCTGTTCTTACAAATTCATAATTATATATAACAATAAAAACAATAAATGTTTTTAATTACCTGTCAATACAACAACAGATTAACACTTGACATTAGTAAAATATCCAGAAATAGATTACAAGCAAAACAATAAAATACAAGCACACAAAAGAGCCATCAGGAAACGTACCAAGTCTAAAATAGTCGACTGCACAGCAGGGTCAAGCACACTCACATCCGACATCACTTGCAGTTTCAGTACTTGTGTCCTATGTAGATCTGTGGAAGACAAAACACACAGCTCAAAATGTATAATTCAGAATATTCAAGACATGCTACAAGCTCTGATTTGAACCCTTGGTTCAACATAAAACATAAAAAAGTGTTAAGAGGGGAAACAACAGAACGTAGAGCAAACACACACACACACACACACACACACACACACACACACACACACACACACACACACACACACACACACACACACACACACGCACACACACATACAGAAAGAAAACATACAAAGAAGCTCCACAAAGACAGCAAACAGAGAAAAAAACGGAATAATATTTTATACTATTTTGTTACTTATGGGGGTAGTATACAAGAAAACAAAACACTTACAAGCAGAACAGACAAAATAGTGTGCGCCTGAACATATAGTATTAGCGAGGAGTCCGTTTTGTGCAATTCCACAATTCTCCAAGGGATTATTATTATCTGGTTGGTTAACTGCCCATGGGAGGTATGAAGGAACATTTCCATCTGACCACTTCCAAGTTTCTCTTGTTAGACCAAACCAAACACCTGTCCAGGTAGTTTGTTGTACGCATTGTATCGCAAGGGTGAGGTCATTGGTGGTGGTCGTGGTGGCTAAATCTGTGTGATTGGTTCGACAATATGTCTGAGCCTGAAACCAGTTAAAGGTATCCTGAACGTAGCAAACAAACCTGTTGGCATAACTGTTCCCTGCTGTAAAACAAAAAAAAAAAAACATATACAGTCTTGATTTGTTACTGTTTCATGGTACTGTATTTTGGTATGGCTTCTAATTCTATATGTTGCAAAGCAATCATATTCTTGACAAAGGAATATTAAAAACACTAGGAATTAATTTGAATTTATTGATATTGTCATTGACATGCTTGACTTTGACAGACTGGATTTTAGAAAATGCAGAACACCAAGGTTGTTTTTGTTCTGAGCCTCTTTAAAAAACACACTAAATCTAGGAATGGTAATATTAATATGATAAGCAATCCTTGCACATCAACTTGAACTCAAACACAAAACAGACCTTTAATATCAGTATTTATCACCTCTCTCAGAGATCTAGTACAATTCATTCAGGTGTAATGAAATCAGCATGTTGACTCACCATCATAACAAATAAAAGGTAAATGGTAAGAGTAGCAATCGACAGGCAACCATTTTCCTTGCAGGCCTATTGTACCACACACATCTAGTCCATAAGCATTAGGGTATCCTGTTGCAAAGTTCCTTAGAGTTATATTCTTCAATGGCAAATGATTATAGGACCAATACCAGCTGTCCAGGTCATTGTACAGACCTGTCCAGACAGGCAGTAAATAATTTTGCCTATTCATTGCATTAATTAGCTTTTGTTGGTCACTTGGATCTGTAATTGTATAAAGATCAAGGTGGTTTGTCCTGCAGTAATTCTGTGCCATTGGCCATGTCATTGCTTGCTTGATGAGATGAGGGATAACTTGTGGCCAATTTTGGATGGACAGAGCAAATGGGAAACCTGTTGACAATCAATCAATCAATCAATCAATCAATCAATCAATCAATCAATAAATAAATAAATAAATAAATAAATAAATAAATAAATAAATACACATAGTAATATATACATTGTCTGGCATTCAAGTTTCAAATATCAATCCGCCTTGAATAAGTACAAAATTGCAAGGATGCCATACACCAAAAGGCTGGCAGGTGAGAATAGCATTATTTAACCCTTTCTGCTGGAGGATTTGAAATCAACTTATCAGAGGATTTTAATCAGTATAATTAAATGAATTACTTTATTGCTGCAAGTTTTATCTAAAATGAGTCAGAGCTTTCAGTGTGAGACATGTGTTTTTACCTCTGCTTGATAACTTTACAGAGAATTTTAGTAGTTAAAGATAACGTCTTCACGTTTTAAATTCTTATGAACAAGGTTTTATATCAATATTTCCAAAACAATCTTTTATAAACATATTTCCAATCCCCCCTAAAAAACAGAAATATTTATGAAAAACTACAAATTCTGAAGTGTCTACTTTCATACAAAATATGGAATAATTTCTCCAAAAGTAATTTGATCTAAAAATAGTTCAAAATCATTTCTCACCAATCAGACACAGGAGACTGAACATGTTCATCATAATCAAGTAGCTGTGGAGCAAAAAGGAACAATTTATTTCATAACTTAAATTATAGAAAGAGTAAATATCATATAACAAAATCAAACATCACAAAACAGATTTTAAATAATAATGTAATAATCTTTTTACTGATATAGACATAGACATGACTGACATAGAGTTCAACAGTAAACATACCTGTAAACGTTGAAGATTTAAAGGTTAAATGTAAAGACTCAGGCGATCTATATCTCACACCTTCTCTTCTTTCAGCATCAGACTTTTGTGCTCAGCTTGTGATGGAACCTTAATGTTCCACAACCTTTTATGCAAAATGATCTTCATTTCCATAGAGGAGATTTCCATGATTTTCATTCATAATATCCGAACCAGACATTTGAACTTAAAAAGAAGGGGAAAAAATCTTTAAAAAAAATACAGAAATATAAAAATACAGAAATGTTTTATGCAATTTGATGTAGTTTATATAAATTTTTAATTAATCCGAAGCTTGATCTAAACCCTTATTATAGTTAAAAAAATGACTATAATGATTATGATGACGATGTTAACCGATTCTCCTAACTAATAAAAAGAAATATTAAAAGATTAAGACAAAGAATATTAGATTAAACAAAACACACAACTGCTTCAATGCTTCAGTCTGTTGTTCTCTGAATTAGCAAATGAATAAAACAGGAATAAAACGCTGTTGCAGTTAAAATACAAGCTTCTTGTTTTGGTTCGTTTGATACGGATGTAGATGGAAAGATCAAATTGGATGAGATGAAGGAGGCAGTAAAAGCATTACTGTCGAAAAATTTAAGAAAGGAGAGATAGAGGATATTTTGAAGGAGATGGACCGAAATGGAGACGGCACTCAGATGGTACCACAAACTATTATAAGTAGTATAGTAGTAGTATAATGCAGACCAGAAAATAACTTTTAACCATTGTTGTTGTTGTTGTTGTTGGTCAAAAACACTGTACTTCCCTAAGCATATTGTTTTGAATGTATTGAACACCAAATTGCTTATTTAAAACAGTGCAAATGACGTAGAAGAGAATTTAATGTGGCTTAAAAGCTTTTTTGGCTGCACTGCATAGAAACTGCGATTGTACAAAAACAAACTTCTCTTATGATCAAGTGAAATTAGAATTCTATATCAGGAATTTGTTGAAATGTTTGCCACACAAACACTGTACAGATTACAAATGACAACATATTATTTTTCTTCTTCTCTAATATAAGAATTCGGTCTGTATTAATTTTTTTTTTATTTCAGATATAAATGATGTAATAATCCGAGGGCTGGGTATGTTAGCGTGTTATTATCGCTTCATTATTAAATTATTTTATCACTAGGTAATGCAGGTTTTTTTTTTAGAATCATATTATTTTGAAAGTCGGTTGTTAACTGTAATACACATACAAACAAACCTTGGGTCACAGGAAGGGTGGGATGTTGATCAGTAATATCTGGGGAAAGGGAAAGAGACAAAAGTACCAAACTCTTAAATGGACATATTCAGTGTTTCTGCTGGTACTTGTTAAGAAAAGAAAAGAAAAGAAAAGAAAAGAAAAGAAAAGAAAAGAAAAGAAAAGAAAAGAAAAGAAAAGAAATGAAATGAAATGAAATGAAAAGAAAACCAAAAAATATATAAATGTTAATTTGCTGTTGCTCGAAGGTCCCTGTTATAATGTTATGATCGAGGCTCTGGACTCTGAACATAACTTGTTTTTCTATAACAAACTAGACAAAACTGTAATGCCCTGGCAATAACAAATAGCTTTGGTTTTATATTTAATTTGATTTCATTAATGTTTAAGTTGAGATTTACAAAACATATTTTAACTGCAACTATGTAAAGGGAATGCTGCTGTTAAAAAAAATACCTTTTTAAGTGTTTGCATGTTATTGCACTTTTGTTCATATAACAGTACTTTTAAAATAAAAGTGTGAAATACATTTCTTTTTATTTCATTATAGAATTTTGTGCATAATAATCGGATTAATTTCAATTAAAAAATGTATTTGTTGCCCTGAACCAAATATTACATAAAATTTATATTAAACCTTAATGACCAAGTTGAAAGCAAATTATGTAAGAAAGACAAAAGTATGACATAGTATGCTAGGCAGACAAAAGAGAAAACAAAGAACCTCCTTCTTACAGAGAAGCTTCCAGGTGTTACTGATTCCAGGATAGACTTTTGACATGTTTATTTTATTTATTTTATTTATTATAATGTGAAAGTCCAGACAGATATAAAGAAATGGTAGGTAATATGTGATAGAAAGGCTCAATCATTGAGTATAACCTTAGCTGTAATAAGCATGTTAGTGGATGTGGTAAAGTGGTAAAGGTCACTACTGTAATGTAATGTCATGGAAAATGAGCATAACAGTCAAGAGAATGTGCAATAACTACAGACTGGATAATTATTAACATCACAGCTACTACCTGGTTCCTCTTTTTAAATATTAAATAAATAAATAAATAAATAAATAAATAAATAAATAAATAAATAAATAAATAACATCTACTGAATGTCTATAGACTAGCAATAACGTAAATATAATAATATTATTATTATCATATAACTCTAACTTTCACTCCCGAAAAAAATATTTCTTCTCTATCACTCAAATAAAAATATTTGAGTGATAGGTAATATAAGTTATCACAACTTATATTGTTGACTGCTTGTATTTCCTCATTTATAAGTCATTTTACTTGTTTTTCTTGCATCTATCTAAATAAATCATTTGCAGCTTATTCATTGTCGTTTCCCTTCTTGTAAAAGATGCTTCCGTCTGGCTGCACCTTCCAGGTTACTGTGGTGTTCACCGACATGCCATTGTCCTGCAGTTTCTGGATGATCTGAGGATCAAAACCAACACTGTTTTATTAATGATGAATAAAAACCTGTTACTTTTATTAACACTTTTTCTATCTAATATTATTACTCCTCCAAAGCTGGACAAGCAACAATGGGTTAAGACAAATTTAGACAAATTATAGACAAATTAAGCCTGATAATCCAATAATAATAATAATAATAATAATAATAATAATAATAATAATAATAATAATAATAATAAGTATACTACTTATTATTATTATTATTATTATTATGTTTGGGTTGAAGTACAAAAACTATATATGGAATATTGGTAGTTGTATAAGCCAAACAAGCGTCCATCTTGTTTGTAGAAATTCATAACAAATTCGTAATTATATATAACAATAAAAACAATAAATGTTTTTAATTACCTGCCAATACAACAACAGATTAACACTTGAAATTAGTAAAATATCCAGAAATAGTTTACAAGCAAAACAATAAAATACAAGCACACAAAAGAGCCATCAGGAAACGTACCAAGTCTAAAATAGTCGACTGCACTGCAGGGTCAAGCACACTCACATCCGACGTCACTTGCAGTTTCAGTACTTGTGTCCTATGTAGATCTGTGGAAGACAAAACACACACCTCAAAATGTATAATTCAGAATATTCAAGGCATGCTACAGGCTCTGATTTGAACCCTTGGTTCAACAGACAGTATAAAAAAGTGTTAAGAAGGAAAAAACAACAGAATGTAGAGCAAACACACACACACACACACACACACACACACACACATAGAGAAAGAAAACATGCAAAGAAGCTCCACAAAGACAGCAAACAGAGAAAAAACGGAATAATATTTTATACTATTTTGTTACTTATGGGGGTAGTATACAAGAAAACAAAACACTTACAAGCAGAACAGACAAAATAGTGTGCGCCTGAACATATAGTATTAGCGAGGAGTCCGTTTTGTGCAATTCCACAATTCTCCAAGGGATAATTATTATCTGGTTGGTTAACTGCCCATGGGAGGTATGAAGGCACATTTCCATCTGACCACTTCCAAGTTTCTCTTGTTAGACCAAACCAAGCAATTATCCTGAAAGATTGTAGAACGCATTCTGCTGCAAGGGTGAGGTCATTGGTGGTGGTCGTGGTGGCTAAATCTGTGTGATAGGTTCGGCAATATGTCTGAGCCTGAAACCAGTTAAAGGTATCCTGAACGTAGCAAACAAACCTGTTGGCATAACTGTTCCCTGCTGTAAAACAAAAGAAAAAAAAACACATACAGTCTTGATTTGTTACTGTTTCATGGTACTGTATTTTGGTATGGCTTCTAATTCTATATGTTGCAAAGCAATCATATTCTTGACAAAGGAATATTAAAAACACTAGGAATTAATTTGAATTTATTGATATTGTCATTGACATGCTTGACTTTGACAGACTGGATTTTAGAAAATGCAGAACACCAAGGTTGTTTTTTGTTCTGAGCTGCTTTAAAAAAAACACACTAAAACCAGGAACGGTAATATTAATATGATAAGCAATCCTTGCACATCAACTTGAACACAAACACAAAACAGACTTTTAATATCAGTACTTATCACATCTCTCAGAGATCTAGTAGTTTTGTACAATTCATTCAGGTGTAATGAAATCAGCATGTTGACTCACCATCATAACAAATAAAGGGTAAATGGTAAGAGTAGCAATCGAGAGGCTGCCAGGTTCCAAGCAGGCTTATTGTACCACACACATCTAGTCCATAATTATCAGGGTATCCTGGTGCAAAGTTCCTTAGAGTTATATTCTTCAATGGCAAATGATTATAGGACCAATACCAGCTGTCCAAGTCATTGTACAGACCTGTCCAGACTGGCAGTAAATAATTTTGCCTATTCATTGCATTAATTAGCTTTTTCTGGTCACTTGGATCTGTAATTGTATAAAGGTCAAGGTGCTTTGTCCTGCAGTAATTCTGTGCCATTGGCCATGTCATTGCTTGCTTGATTAGATGAGGGATAACTTGTGGCCAATTTTGGATGGACAGAGCAAATGGGAAACCTGTTGACAATAAATAAACAAATATGTAAACAAACAAACAAACAAATAAATAAACAAATAAACAAATAAATAAATAAATAAATAATATTCTAGATGAATTTTTGTAAGTAAATAAATATTTTTATTTCAGCATATTTTGCCTGCAGGGTATTCTGTAAAATGTCACTATTTACTCCATTGTGATTCGGCACTAGCACTAGTGTACGATGCATTATGTAGTCAGATTTATACCTGTGTAGCATAATGGAGTTATGCAATATTATTACAAAAAATTACATTGAAATCTAAAAATAAATATGATAAGTGTCCTATATGATTTTACTCATTTATACTGGTTAATTATGCCTTACTATTAAAAACCTGCTGATCATTTATATGGTGTATCATTGATTTATTGGTTAAAGCAAAAAATCTAAATACCGTAAACAAAATATGGAATAATTTATCCAAAAGTAATTTGATCTAAAAATAGTTCAAAATCATTTCTCACCAATCAGACACAGGAGACTGAACATGTTCATCATAATCAAGTAGCTGTGGAGCAAAAAGTAACAATTTACTTTATAACTTAAATTATAGAAAGAGTAAATATCATATAACAAAATCAAATATCACAAAACAGATTTAAAATAATAATGTAATAATCTTTTTACTGATATAGACATAGACATGACTGACATAGAGCTCAACAGTAAACATACCTGTAAACGTTGAAGATTTAAAGGTTAAATGTAAAGACTCAGGCGATCTATATCTCACACCTTCTCTTCTTTCAGCATCAGACTTTTGTGCTCAGCTTGTGATGGAACCTTAATGTTCAAAACCTTTTATGCAAAATGATCTTCATTTCCATAGAGGAGATTTCCATGATTTTCATTCATAACTTCCGAGCCTGACAGTTCAACTTAAAAAGAAGGGGAAAAAATCTTTAAACAAAATACAGAAATATAAAAATACAGAAATGTTTTGTACAGTTTAATGTAGTTTATATAACATTTTTAATTAATCCGAAGCTTGATCTAAAACCTTATTATAGTTAGAAAAAATGACTATAATGATTATAATGACAATGTTAACCGATTCTCTCGAAAAATTTAAAGATTAAGACAAAGAATATTAGATTAAACAAAACACACAACTGCTTCAATGCTTCAGTCTGTTGTTCTCTGAATTAGCAAATGAATAAAACAGGAATAAAACGCTGTTGCAGTTAAAATACAAGCTTCTTGTTTTGGTTAGTTTGATACGGACGTAGATGGAAAGATCAAATTGGATGAGATGAAGGAGGCAGTAAAAGCATTACTGGGGAAAAATTGAAGGAAGGAGAGATAGAGGATATTTTGAAGGAGATGGACCGGAATGGAGACAGCACTCAGATGGTACCACAAACTATTTTAAGCAGTATTAGTAGTAGTAGTATAATGCAGACCAGAAAATCACTTTTAACTGTTGTTGTTGTTGTTGGTCTAAAACACTGTACTTCCCTAAGCATATTGTTTTGAATGTATTGACCACCAAATTGTTTATTTAAAACAGAGCAAATGAAGTAGAAGAGAATTTAATGTGGCTTAAAAGCTTTTCTGGCTGCACTGCATAGAAACTGTGATTATACAAAAACAAACTTCTCTTATGATCAAGTGAAATTAGAATTCTATATCAGGAATGTACATGTACTCTAACATAAGAATTCGGTCTGTATTAAATTTTTTTTTTTTTTTAATTTCAGATATAAATGATGGAATAATATGGAAGCGTATTGTATTCACTTGAGAAAAAAAAATCTACTGTGTTTTTCTGAATTAACGACTTAATTATCTCATAATTCTGAGATAATTTTTCATGAATAAAATTTTTTTGCTCTGTTTTTCTGAATTAACGACTTAATTATCTCAAAATTATGAGATACATTTTTCATGAATAAAAAAAATCTACTCTGTTTTTCTGAATTAACGACTTAATTATCTCAGAATTATGAGATAATTTTTCATGAATAAAAATTTTTTGCTCTGTTTTTCTGAATTAGAGATCCCTCAAAATCCTGCGAGAAGCTCTCACCTGCACGAAGTAACGTCAGGCCACAGTTGCTGATGCTAATCAGCCTGACCCTCCAACAACAACAGTGCCAGGCCTACATGGGTTCAGTGCAGGTAATAGCTAAGTTATTATAGTTAGGCTACATGTTAATGCCAAATGATGTCAGCTAACTGTTCGCGTTACGACATGTAAAACGAGGTTATAATAGCTGTTTATAAACGTATGTTAACGATAATGTTACGGGCATAGTTTTTACTAACTACGTTAACTTAAGTTACGTACATCAGCTGCAGTTGATAGGCTAACTTATGTAACGTTAAGCTAATATTTACCATTAGTCAGCAAAAGGAACCTTAACTTTTAAGGTCGAGGGGATAATAACGTGTGATTTTTTACGAGGAACATTATGTTAACCACTTTTCTTTCAGTTTGTTGGCTAAGATAAGTAAACCACGCTATTTGCTGTAACTTTAGTGCTTAATCTGTAAATCAAGAGGTCCTCGAACACAGCGAGCTCGGCTGCTGTCAGGGGGAGTGAAAAAGTCACGTCAGAAATCCCCAGTGCATGCAGCACGTTCGCCGTCGCGACATTACATAACAGTAAACAAACATTCAGAACTTTGCCAGTTTCAAAGCCAACAGGGATACTATTCCGATTAAGTTTTGCACGGACGTTTAGTATAGTGTTCAGCGTGCTACACCAATAATAATGTTGAATATATTCTGACATTGCTTCGGTTTCTTTAGTTGTGCCCTCTCTTTTGGTTTGTCACTATGCATATGTGTCCTGTAATTGTTTTATTTGTTGATATGTTTCTAAACTGTGTACTTGATGCATTTAATAATTTAGTAACAAAGCTAGCTTTTTGAAGCTTTCCGAAACAAGTTATATATTTTTCAGAAACTAGATTGTGCAGTGATCACGGATAAATGAGTACATATAGCCTGTGTCTCAACACTATTGACCTTCTTGAGTCTAGCCTTCTCTACGTTTTGAGTAATGTTACTGTTTAAGGTGAGCACATTCAAATGCTTAAGACAGTTGTCTTAGTGATAAGAAGTGATAAGAAAGGCCTATAGTTGCCTACCTATACAGCTGATGCATGAAACATCAATTTTTAGCAAGGTTATCACACTCTTGGCCAAAATACATTTTTGAGATATTTAAAGCAATTATACTTTTGAGGGTACAGTCCTAAATCTGTTTATATTTATGGTGCAACACATATTTACATAAATGCTGCCTTTTTCCGACATTTGTTCAGGGCCAGCTATGGCTACGTCTTCAAATACCCCTCTCCCACAAGATGATGGTCTGTGGATGTTTCTTCAGAGCCGAGGGATTCCTGAGAAAAATATTCAGAAAATGCAGCAAGATCATGTAGGTGACAGCACATTCATTCCTGCGATATATTAATTTTAATTGTTTTACATTTTACTGAATCTGCAGATTATACAAGTAATCATAACCCTATCACATTTAGTGCCAGTGCTTCTGATTTCTTTTTTATGCCAAGCACACCTGTCTCTCCCAACAATGTTTTCATTTCTTCCCTATTCTAGTCCTGTAAAATAAGGTTTATAGGTATCTTTAGGAGTCAATTCACACTATATTTTGGTCTCTACCCTACATAAACAAGTAACAGTAGTTGTGCAGTAGCATCACCATTATACATTCAGGCAAAGTGCTGACTTGTATGTTTGAAATTATAAATAAATGCACAAAATAAATATCGTGCCCTTACAATTACTGCTGTCCATTATGTTGTGATTTGATATTGTTTTAAAAGGATGGAGTAATGTTTAGATGCCAGCACAGGCCTTGGTTGGGAGCTGAAGTATGGAATCAATATGGAATAGCAATATTATGGAGAACATAAAAGCAGTAATATAAGGTAGACACAGCATTTGTGGATGGGCGAATTCTGTGTGTGTTCCAGAGGTGAACAACATCCTGCTTCTGTCAGTGTGCTTTTCTTGTAATTGAGGCAAATAGTTATGTAATTAAAGAGGAATACATGAAAGTAATCAGTCCCCTGACTAACTTTGATGTCAAGGATTTTCACTGTTAATACACTTTATTTTCAGCATCATTATGTCACTCAAACTTCATTGTTATGGTTACAACCATTTTTTAGACAGCTGTTTTTGTGTTAAA
This sequence comes from Tachysurus fulvidraco, assembly GCF_022655615.1. NCBI lineage: Eukaryota > Metazoa > Chordata > Actinopteri > Siluriformes > Bagridae > Tachysurus > Tachysurus fulvidraco. Next base: position 25,631,204 of record NC_062524.1, read on the forward strand.
TTACTTAATATTTTAGCTCCTTTTTATTCCCATGCGAAAAGAGAAACAAGCAAGTGAAGAAAAATAGAAATAAATTGCTGATTTGTAGCTACTGCTAAGAAATTAATTTTCACTCATATGGAAAAATAGCCATCTCTTAGATTTAAGATAACCAATATATCTTACTGTATTGTTTTGTTTTTATTACAGATTGACAGCTCGGTAGTTGGAGAAATAGATGATGCCACTATGACTGCTTACATTCCAGCATATGGTGATAGGATTGCTACAAGGCGTTTCTGTATGGAAAAACAGAGAAAGGGTGGTGATGATCTAAAAAGACAGTCCTTATTTGAAAAACTTAGAAGAAAGTTGGGCACATTGACAAGCAATAAAGACACAGATCAAGATTTTGAGGAGGAGCATTCTATGCAGCCAACAAAGATACATCTGAGAAATAACAAAAGGGCCGTGAAGATGACAAGGAAAATAGAACTAGGATGGATACACGACAAGAAACAAGTGAGAAAACGCAATGGTGGAGGAACCAGAGTTCTTGATATTTCCAAGAAAGCCACAAAAACAGAGATTCTATCACAAGCTAAAAAGCTATTTTTCCCCAATGAGAAATCGAGAAAGGGAAAGTGGGAAGAGTTTAGTCACAATATTGTTGACTTTCAGGAAGCATACCTTGATGAGGGTGTTAGTGTGGGAGAGCTCTATGAGACACATAAATTGGGGATTTTAAGATTTTACTTGTTCACAGAGCACCAGACAAATGAAGATGAAGTGTTCACAGAGATGACAGAAGGAACTGATGAACAGACAGATGCAGCGAGGCAAAATGAGCGACAGAAAAACACAACAGAAGATAATGAGCAGCTGACACAAAAAACACATGACAGTGAACAGCAGACACATACTGTAGAAGATGTTGTCTCTACTGCTGTAGAGATTGTTGATCTTACATCTTTGTGTGATACATCAGAGGTCATTTTTGGCCCTTTGCAAGGTGGACCATTTTTAGAAGATCTTGATGACACAATCTTACATGAGCCTATAGAAGAGGCACAGATACACATCAACACCTACAGCTCAACTCCTGTCCATTCTGACACAGTGCCTGCTGGCCCCTTAAGTCCTACTTATGAACCTTTGCATGTGACGGTGAAACTCCACAGAGTCAATCTCTTGGAGGAACTGATTACCCAATTCAAGGATGAAGTGATTATGTCCTACTCTGTGAAATACAGCTTCATTCATGAAATGGGGGCAGATGCTGATGGCGTGTCCAGGGATGTATATGCTGCCTTCTGGACAGAGTTTTTAGACTGTGCAGCAGAGGGTGCAGATGTGAGAGTACCATCACTATCCCCAAAATGGCAAGAAGAAGAATGGAAATCTGTTGGTAGGATAATGGTCAAGGGATTAAAGGAACATGGATATTTTCCTTCTCGGCTGGCTCAAGCCTTTACAGCAGCAATCACATTTGGTGAACACACTGTCTCACCTGATTTATTGTTTGACTCACTAATGTTGTATTATAGTCAGTCTGAGCGCGATCTCTTGTCCACTGCTTTGCAAGACACCCTTGATGGTGATGATAAAGATGAGCTTCTTGATCTTATGGATCGCATGGGAGTAAGAACAGTACCAACACAAGAGAACTTGAAAGCTGTGCTTCTCCAAGTGGCCCACAAGCAAATAATCCAGCAACCAAAATATGCACTGGATAACATTGCAGCAGTCGCAGGACCAACTCTCAGGGAGTTCTTCCCCAGTGTGCTGGATATGCAGAAGATGTATGAGAATCTTAAACCATCAACCCGGAAGGTTTTAAAGTCGATCACGGCCTCTCCAGCTACTCCAGCAGAGAACCAAAGTTTGCAATTTTTACATCAGTACATCAGGGGATTGGATGAGATAGGCCTCCGGAAGATGTTGAGATTCATGACAGGGTCTGATGTCATCTGCGTTAAAGACATTCAAGTCATATTCACCCCTTTGGAAGGTTTATCAAGGCGGCCTATTGCACATACTTGTGGCCCAACTTTAGAGCTGCCATCAACTTACAACAGCTATCCTGACCTCCGAGCTCAAATGGAGGCTATACTGTCTAGCAACTTCTATGCAATGGACATTGCATAGAAGTGTCTCACTCACTCACATGTACACACTCTTCCCTTTTGCCCAGGTATACAGTAGCCTTATCAGTGCCATCTGTTTACCTTTAGATAGTGTGTGAATGTAAGACAGAGCACATAGGGGAAGTAATTGACTCAGGTGGTGCATTATGAGTGCAGGGTGATTTATTTTTTATTTTATTTTTCAGTTTCAGTTTTATACAAAATGTCATTACCAAACTTACTGTGGAAACAAGTTTACTGGCTGATGAGCATTTTGTTGATGGACTCCGAATATATCCAGCCCATAGAAACATTTACACATGATAACAAGATTCAATAATCAGTTTGATTTATTGATAATGATACAGGACCATTTAAATGCCATTTATGTTGCATTGTTTGCAGTGGGCCCAAAGTTTGTCAAATCACATTTGGTCATGCTGAATAGTTCCACTTCAGTTCAACGTTTTGCAACGTTTCATATGCAGTTGTTGTTGTTACCAGACTTAAACTGTCTGTAGAAACATATTGAGTGGCTGAACATTTTGTTAGTATACTTTAAGGTCCATTTAATCAAAAAAACAATTATAAGCCTTTTACACAATGTATGTTAGAAATGCATGTGGATACATTTTCATTTTTATTTAGATACATGTACCAATATTTTAAATGTTTTAAAACTTTTATATAAGCCATCATTTCTGTTAGCAGTTTAGGAGCATACTTTTTGGGACAATTTAACAATTTAAAAGACCCTGGGGTAATGTCAGCTCATGTTAATTCTAAATTTTGCCAGTGTTTGGAAATCTGTTCTAACATACAGCACTGTACATTAGAAGGTGTTCTGCTTTTTACAAATAAAAAGCACAGGTTTCTCTCTTGTTTTCAAACAAATCGGGTCTTTACTGCAGATAACACACACAAATTTTGTCTACACAATAGAATTACTGAGTTTTGACAACTGCACTGCAGTTCCTGCATTCACCAGTACTCTTTAGACAACATATTTAAACAGTCATCTCTACATTACCAAATTTACCAAATAGGCTTATTTCCTACATACACAGTAAATCACACTGGGGAGAAAAAATGTTTTACTGGTTTAGCATGTATTTATATGATGACAAATAATTGTGTAAAAAAGTGCTTTATGTGCAGCCCAGAGACACATGATAACAAGATACAATAATATGTTTGATTTAAAGGCCATCCAAGCATCATGTAGGTTGCCCTGTTTACAATGAGTCCAAAGTGTGTCAGACCACATCTGGTGATGCGAAATAGTTCCACCATAAGGACAAATGTGCCATTTTTGACAATGGCAACATGTGATACCTTTCATTTGCAGGTACAGGATTGTTCCCAGTTCTGTGGATGAGATGTACTTTTTACATAATGATGAATAAAAAGAGATGATATGGAGCTGAGTTGGGAGATGTCCATTATGAAAGAGGTGTTTATTATCGATTGCAAACACAGTACTTCTGTCAAACATTTACAATGAATGTCATGGTATATCCTTTTCCGTCCAAACAGCAATTCTGTTGTTTTTTTGGCTATGAGTGGGTGCTCACATTCAGTCATTTGATCCAGTAGAACAACTTGTGATTATTAAATTTGGGTACGTATGTAAGCACGTAAGAACATGTAAAGATCAATGGCTTCCTCTGGAGAGGTTGGTGGATGAAGACTGTTTTCTACCATGGCAAGGCAACAAATGTCAAACACTGTATTATCACAGGGATATGGTCCTCTCTCACGACATTCCTCCCTACAAGCCTGTATCTTCTGTTGGGATACCTCTTTAAGGTACTCCCTAGCACCAAAAAGTTGGGGTAGGGTGTACATCATCACTGGACGTCCACATGGAGACACAGCATTTCTGGATGGGCGAATTCTGTGCGTGTTCCAGAGGTGAACAACATCCTGCAGTTCTCTCTAAATATAAAAAAAAAACAGTGGGGAAGTAAAAAAATTAGTCCACACCATTGCAATACCACCTGCAGGCAAAATAAATGCTTATGGTCCAGTATGATACAGTAGAGCCGTTTCTCAAACAGTTTCATGCATGTTAAATTCTATATTTGAAAACAATAAAACTCTATGTTAAGATTTGTTTTATATGATCAGGGTCAGATAAGTCATCCCTCTCATATACTGTGTCCCACTAATGCAGAGAAACAATTTTCTTTCACCAAAATGTTCATAAAAGTACCAGAATGAAATTGATAAAAGTAGGCTACTCATAGTGCGGTAAATTTTCCTTGTCAGTGTTTTATATTATGATGTTTTTGGGTTAATATTAGATAACCATTTTATTGTTGTAGATGCAGGCTGCTGCTAATTCTAACTACTTATACTGAGATCCATCTCTTAAAAAGTCAACTATATGGGAATAAGGAAAAAATTGTGATCTACAAATTAATTTAATAATCTAATTAAATAATGGTTATTGCCCATTTGCTTCTGTTGTGGAACAGTTGTTAGACCTATGAAATGACATAATTATGCTGCATGTCACAACATTTGGCGTATTGACAAAATCTATAGCTGAATAACATATCACAATTTACATGTCTAAAGCACATTTCTTACTGTACCTCTATTATTTCAAGACATGTGAACTGTATTAGACTTTTGTCTATGAAGTCACCGGAGAAGTCATCAGAATCTTTTAGATCTTGAAATAGGTTGATCCAGAACTGTGCATGCTGTTTCCTCAAAAATCCCCACCACTGCTCTATCCGTTGGTTATGATTGCTTGAGCCATACAAATAGCAATTTCTCGAAAAGTCGTCCGTATGATCATGTCTCATGAACATCTGCATCTGTTCCATGTAACAGTTCTCTGTCCCTAAGTCTGAGCGAATTCGGGTGGCTGTCCCATTCCTTGATAACGCCGCATCAATAAAGTATCCAGCGATGACCTTGGGATCACTACTTGTAGAGTATGCATGTAGCCATATCACCATTCGTGAAAACCCGTCGATTGCACCATTGATGCAGATCCCATATGGTTTGAGTTTATCATATGAATCAACATGCCATAAAAAGTTCGGGCCTGGATTATGATACAAACGTCGCCGAAGACGATTCCGGCGCCTCAGTTGCACTCCATGGGGATCCAGTATTTTCAACAATTGCCTGATTGTTGAAAACATAAAAAAAACAACCACATAGCCAGCCTGAATGCATTTCAGATGCATCATCTTATATCCGTGAAGCATACCATATCGGTTCAACTGATCCTGTAGAAACACAGCAACGTCAAGCAGATCAGAATGTTCTTTTCGTCTGAACAGGCGCAAAGTCTTGAGGTGTCTGCGCAAAGTTGACGCACTAATAACAATACCATTTACATTGCTTAAAGACAGCAGTATCTCCCAATGTCTCAAACCCAAAGTAAAATAAAACTGGATTAAACTTGAAAGGCGGGACATGTTTATTTCCATGCAATCCACCTAAAATAGAGCTCCTGGCAGGATTTTGAGGGATCTCATTAATTCAGAAAAACAGAACAATTAATTTTTTTTTTCATGAAAAATTATCTCATAATTTTGAGATAACTAAGTCGTTAATTCAGAAAAACAGAGCAAAAAAATTTTATTCATGAAAAATGATCTCATAATTCTGAGATAATTAAGTCGTTAATTCAGAAAAACAGAGTAGATTTTTTTTTCTCAAGTGAATGCAATACGCTTCCGTAGAATAATACAAGGGCTGGGTATGTTAATGTGTTATTATCGCTTCATTATTAAATTATTTTATCACTAGTTAATGCAGGTTTTTTTTTTAGAATCATATTATTTTGAAAGTCGGTTGTTAACTAGCTCTGAATACACATACAAACAAACCATGAGTCACAGGAAGGGTGGGATGTTGATCAGTAATATCTGGGGAAAGGGAAAGAGACAAAAGTACCAAACTCTTAAATGGTCATATTCAGTGTTTCTGCTGGTACTTGTTAAGAAAAGAAAAGAAAAGAAAAGAAAAGAAAAGAAAAGAAAAGAAAAGAAAAGAAAAGAAAAGAAAAGAAAAGAAAAGAAAAAAGATTTATAAATGTTAATTTGCTGTAGCTCTGAAGTTCCCTGTTATAATGTTATGATCGAGGCTCTTTACTCTGAACATAACTTGTTTTTCTATAACAAACTAGACAAAACTGTAATGCACTGGCAGTGACAAATAGCTTTGGTTTTATATTTAATTTGATTTCATTAATGGTTAAGTTGAGATTTACAAGAAATATTTTAACTGCTACTGTGTAAAGGGAATGCTGCTGTTAAAAAAGTACCATTTTAAGTGTTTGCAAAGCAAATGTTATTGCACTTTTGTTCATATGACAGTACTTTTAAAATGAAAGATTCATTATTGAATTTTGTGCATAATAATGTGATTAATTGCAATTAAAAAAAATATTTAACGCCATGAACCAAATATTACATAAAATTTATATTAATCCCTAATAAGCCAGTCAGAAGCAAATTATGTAAGAAAGACAAAAGTATGACATAGTATGCTAGACAGACAAAAGAGAAAACAAAGAACCTCCTTCTTACAGAGAAGCTTCCAAGTGTTACTGATTCCAGGATAGACTTTTGACACATTTATTTTATTTATTATAATATGAATTAACAGACAGAAATATACAAATGGTAGGTAATATGTGAATGAAAGGCTCAATCATTGATATAACCTTAGCTGTAATAAGCATGTTAGTGGATGTGGTAAAGTGGTAAAGGTCACTACTGTAATGTAATGTCATGGGAAATGAACATAACAGTTAAGAGCATGTGCAATAACTACAGACTGGATAATTATTAACATCACAGCTACTACCTGGTTCCTCTTTTTAAATATTAAATAAATAAATAAATAAATAAATAGATAGATAGATAGATAGATAGATAGATAGATAGATAGATAGATAGATAGATAGATAGATAGATAGATAGATAGATAGATAGATAGATAGCATCTACTGAATGTCTATAGACTAGCAATAACTTTAATATAATAATATTATTAATATCATATAACTCTAACCTCTACTCCCAAAAAAATATTCCTTCTCTATCACTCAATTAAAGATATTATACGTTATCACTACTTATATTGTCGTCTACTTGTATTTCCTAATTTATATGTCATTCTACTTGTTTTTCTTGCATCTATCTAAATAAATCATTATCACAGGTATATTTTCAAGACATTACACATTACGCATTGGTCAAAACCAGGATCATTTGCAGCTTATTTGTTGTCGTTTCCCTTCTTGTAAAAGATGCTTCCGCCTGGCTGCACCTTCCAGGTTACTGTGGTGTTCACCGACATGCCATTTTCCTGCAGTTTCTGGATGATCTGTAGATCAGAACCACCACTATTTTATTAATGATGAATAAAAACCTGTTCTGTTACTTTTATTAACACTTTTCCTAATATTATTCCTCCTCCAAAGCTGGACAAGCAACAATGATGCTGGGTCATAGCCTAATTAAGCCTGATAATCCAATAATAATAATAATAATAATAATAATAATAATAATAATAATAATAATAATAATAATAATAATACTCGAAGTGTAAAAATAATAATCGAAGTGCAAAAACTATATATGGAATATTGGTAGTTCTATAAACCAAATCAACATCCATCCTGTTCTTATAAATTCATAAATTCATAACAAATTCATAATTATATATAACAATAAAAACATTAAATGCTTTTAATTACCTGCCAATACAAAAACAGATTAACACTTGACATTAGTAAAATATCCAGAAATAGTTTACAAGCAAAACAATAACATAAAAGCACACAAAAGATCCATCAGGAAACGTACCAAGTCTAAAATAGTCGACTGCACAGCAGGGTCAAGCACACTCACATCCGACATCACTTGCAGTTTCAGTACTTGTGTCCTGTGTAGATCTGTGGAAGACAAAACACACACCTCAAAATGTATAATTCAGAATATTCAAGACATGCTACAGGCTCTGATTTGAACCCTTGGTTCAACAGACAACATACAAAAGTGTTAAGAGGGGAAACAACAGAACATAGAGCAAACACACATACACACACACACACACACACACACACACACACACACACACGCACACACACACACACACACACACACATAGAGAAAGAAAACATCCAAAGAAGCTCTACATAAACAGAGAAAAAACGGAATAATGTTTTATACTATTTTGTTATTTATTGGGGTAGTATACAAGAAAACAAAACACTTACAAGCAGAACAGACAAAATAGTTTGCGCCTGAACATATAGTATTAGCGAGGAGTCCGTTTTGTGCAATTCCACAATTCTCGAAGGGATAATTATTATGTGGTTGCTTAACTGCCCATGGGAGGTATGAAGGAACATTTCCATCTGACCACTTCCAAGTTTCTCTTGTTAGACCAAACCAAGCAATATTCCAGTTAGTTTGTAGAACGCATTTTGCTGCAAGGGTGAGGTCATCTGTGGTGGTCGTGGTGGCTAAATCTGTGTGATAGGTTCGGCAATATGTCTGTGCCTGAAACCAGTTATAGGTAGCCTGAACGTAGCAAACAAACCTGTTGGCATAACTGTTCCCTGCTGTAAAACAACAAAGAAAAAACACATACAGTCTTGATTTGTTACTGTTTCATGGTACTGTATTTTGGTATGACTTCAAATTCTATATGTTGCAAAGCAATCATGTTCTTGACAAAGAAATATTAAAAACACTAGGAATTAATTTGAATTTATTGACATTGTCATTGACATGCTTGACTTTGCCAGTCTGGGTTATCAGAAAATGCAGAACACCAAAGTTCTTAGGGGCTTTTATAATCACCAGGGTTGTAAAACAAACAAAAAAAAACACTAAAACTAGGAATGCTAATATTAATATGATAAGCAAGTTGAACTCAAACACAAGACAGACGTTTAATATCAGTACTTATCACATCTCTCAGAAATTCAGTAGTTCTGTACAATTCATTCAGGTGTAATGAAATCAGCATGTTGACTCACCATCATAACAAATAAAGGGAAAATTGTTATAGCAATCGAGAGGCAGCCAGGTTCCCTGCCGGTGTATTGTACCACACACATCTAGTCCATAATCATCAGGGTATCCTGGTTCAAAGTTCCTTAGAGTTATATTCTTCAATGGCAAGTGATTATAAGACCAGTACCAGTTGTCCAGGATATTGTACAGACCTGTCCAGACTGGCAGTAAATAATTTTTCCTATTCATTGCATTAATTAGCTTTTGTTGGTCACTTGGATCTGTAATTGTATAAAGGTCAAGGTGGTTTGTCCTGCAGTAATTCTGTGCCATTGGCCATGTCATTGCTTGCTTGATGAGATGAGGGATAACTTGTGGCCAATTTTGGATGGACAGAGCAAATGGGAAACCTGTTGACAATAAACAATCAAACAAACAAACAAACAAATAAATATTGCCATTCTGGCATTCAAGTATTAAATATTATTCCCACTTTAATAAGTACAAAATTACATGGACGCCATCCACAAAAAATTTTTTGGGTGAGAAAAGTTATAAATATATTATAAATCACTCACTCTCCCACAACGCTCCGCTTCGCCTGACTACTAATTACCGTCACCTGTTCCCAATCACCTGCTCACAGTATTTAAGGACTGCTCATGCATTTATTCCCCATCCAATCTCGTTAATACATACATCATTTGTTGTATTGTTGTTACCTGCCTGACTCTAACCATTTGTGGATTATTATCTCTTTCAGCTCTCATCATCTTCGTTCTTTCAGTCCTGTCATCTGTCAAGTTCAGGAAAGTATCGTTTGCTATCTGTGACTGTCATTTGTGTTTGTTTGTTGGAGTTGCATCCCTCACCTGCACCATTATCTGCATACTGCTGTCATTCATATGATCTATCTGGTTTATATTGTATGTGATAATACATACCTCTGTTTGTTACTCCGTTGTCCTCTCCCTCTGTCTACCATAACAGAAGACTGGACCCATAAGCAATAACATGTCAACAACCACAGCAGATCCCATTCAGGAAATGGAGGATACACTACGTCAAGCACTTCTCCACACTCCCACAACACCAGTCACAGTACAACCAACTGCTACCATGGTCACAGCTCCCATGGCTAACCCGCACCCTACTCTGGTCTGGCTTTAAGATTCGAAATGCAACCTAACTGTTTTCCCACAGATCGAGGCAAGATCTTGTTTATCATCTCTCTACTTACCGGAAAGGCATTGCGGTGGGCAGAATCCATTTGGCAGCAAAACAGATCGTTTCTCTACTCTATAACAGACTTCATGACATACTTCCAAGAGGTATTTGGAACGCCAGCTCACAATACTACCGTTTGGCATAGTCTGTATAATTTAAACCTAGTGGTTGGAATGAATGAGCCCTCCTCACCACTTACCACAATGGTTTTAACTCAGCACTGAGGTTGTAGCTCTCAGCCTACGATGACACCATGGGCTCAGAAAACTTCATTCAGAGAGCGATCAGAACAGAAAACCGGATGCAATCCTGTTTCCATGATGTTCAAGGACCAGTCACGTCAAATATACTCCACCAGCTAGAATCACCTCCTTCAGAGCCAGAATCCATGCAGATCAACACCACCCATCTCTCAATGACAGCTGACCCAAGGGCTGTGTCTATACTGTGATGCAGCTGGACACTCTATTGGAGATAGATTTAAGCTAAGATCTTCTCAAAACTGGATCTCAGAAGTGCCTACAACCTCATCAGGATTCGCAGTGGAGAAGAGTGAAACTGCCTTTGTGACCCCTACTGGCCACGTAGAATATTTGGTCATGCCGTATGGGTTAGTTAACGTTCCCTCTATCTTCCAAGATTTCATGCTCATCATCTTCCAGGACATCATGAACCTTTATGTACTGATGTACATCGATGATATGTTCATCTAATCCAAAGATCCATCTAATCACACTCAGCATGTAAAGGAAGTCCTCCAGCATCTCCATCAGAACAATTTGTATTTGAAGGCAGAAAAATGTGAGTTCCAGCAATACACCATTCGGTTTTTGGGCTATAATGTCTCTCAAGAGGGAGTGAGTATGGATGAGAGGAAGGTGAAAATCATAACATCCTGGCCAACCCCCATCAACGTGAAAGACCTGCAGAGATTTCTGGGGTTTGCAAACATCAGTTCATTAACCATTTCAGTATGGTGGTTCAGCCACTTACCACCCTTCTGCAAGGGGAAACCCAAAAGATTATCATAGACTCCGGAAGCGGACCACTCCTTCCAGGACCTGAAAGCTGCCTTCTGTTCTAAACCCATCCTCGTCCATCCAAATCCTAACACACCCTTCATTGTGGAAGTAAATGATTCATCTACAGTTGTCGGAGCCGTCCTGTCACAGCAGCAGGAGAAGCCTCCATTGCCTCATTCATGTGCCTTCTATTCCCATAAATTCAGCCCAGCAGAAGATAATTATGACATAGGGAACCGGGGGTTACTCGCCATCAAGCTGGAGAGTGTAGAGTGGAGACATTGGCTAGAGCAGAGGTATTCAACTAAAATTTAAAGAGGTCCAGTAAGAGAAAATTACTTCAAGCAAAGGTCCGGAAGATCATAATGTCTAACTAGTTAGTGTTCTATATATTTAAGTAGCCTACATCTGCAAGCAATCAATACCTGACTGTCAAATCAAATAAATTCAGTACAATTCCAAAACCTTTTGACAATATTTATTGTCATGTAACATAGAACTGAACATATGTATGATTGTAGATATGTATAAAATTTTCTCATTAAATAAATAAAAGTAGGGCTACATTTCAAAATAAGAGAAAATAAATAAAATGTGAAAATTGTGTATGTTTAAATAAAGTGCTTAACTTTCCCTTTTATATCTCAGTGAGAGAACTGAGCTCTAGCTTGGCTTGGCAGGATTTTAAACCTGGGCTTGAATGGAGTCCGGGCCATTCTCATACACATGTGGAGGTGAGCCTGGAACCATATTTAGTTTTGATTACGTTCATAGTAGAGAAAGCTGCCTCGCAGTTGTATGTAGAGCCAAACATGGTCAGGATGTATAGGGCTACTTTCCTCAAACCCGGGAAAGCTGTCTTCAGATTTGAGTGGATTTGTTTGTTCAGATCCTTTATGTTTTGTCTCATAATTGCGGTTCACATTGCCACTTTTAATAAGTGCCACGGTTTCTGAACATATGAGACACACTGGTTTAGTGTGAAGTGGGAAGTATGAAAATAAATGAGTCTCCGTCTCACTCGTCTGTTTCTCTCCTTTTGTTTTCTACATACATCGCTATCTTTCTTTCATGTGTAACTTTACTCTAATTCTCTCTCATCTGTCTTGCACTGTTGAGTCGCAGTGTCTACTTCAGGAATGGAAACGCACAGACCAATCAAGTCGGTGCGTTTCCAGTACCACTACCGTAAAGATTGCAAAAGCTGTGCCGGTTAAAAAAGAAGTGCCCCGTCAAGTTTTACATCATAACCTTTTGTAGATCCGGGTCCGTATTGGACAGCTTCTGGGTCCGGGTCCGGACCACGGTCAGCCTGTTAGTGACCTATGGTCTAGAGGGTGCAAGACATTCCTTCACGGTACTGACAAATCACAAAAATCTCATATATCTGCATGAAGCTAAGAGACTAAATACCTGACAAGCTCGATGGGCACTCTTCTTCACCAGATTCGCATATGTCCACTTTCACTGGTCACCCCGGTATATATCAAACCCTCTCACTGCTGAAGCATCGCTTCTGGTGGCCCAACATTGCCGAGGAAATCAGAAGGTTCGCGAGTGGGTGTAAGGATTGTGCCATCTAGATGACTCCCCGACATCTTCTCACAGGTAAACTCCGTCCACTTCCCATTCCACACTGTCCCTGGTCACATCTAGAAGTAAACTTTGCCACAGACCTCCAGGCTTCTCCAGGTAACACATGCATATTTGTCATTTTCGATCAGTTCCCTAAATCTGTCCAGACGTCAAAGTGGACAGCTGGAATATCTCATCGATTGGGAGGGGTTTGGACCTGAGGAACGTTCCTGGGTTCCTCGGGACGACATTCTGGACCCAGAACAGGTCCCAATCACCTGCTCACAGTATTCAAGGACTGCTCATCCCCTTCCCGTCTTGTTAATACATACATAGCTTCCACGTGTATTGTTGTTACCTGTCTGATTATAACCAGTTGTGTATTATTCGTCTCTTTTAGCTCTCGTCATCTTTGTTGTCTCCGTCCTGTCATCTGTCAAGTTCAGTAAAGTCTCGTCTGCTATCTGTGAATGTCATTTGTGTTTGTGTGTTGGAGTTGCATCTCTCACCTGCACCATTATCTGCATCCTGCTATTGTTCATACAATCTACCTGGTTTATGTTGTATGTTATAATAAATACATGTGGTTGTTACTCCGTTGTTCTCTCCCTCTGTTTACCCTAATAATTTGATTCTCAAATAAGAAGTTTTTCCCCCTAACACAAAGCACATACCGTATGAGACAGATAATACTGTAGTAAAATTTTTGTAAGTAAATAAATATTTTTAATTTCAGCATATTTTGCCTGCAGGGTGTTCTGTAAAATGTCACTATTTACCCCATTGTAACCACGCACTAGCATGTGTATGATGCATTATGTAGTCAGATTTTTTACCTTTGTAGTATAATAGAGTCAAATACTATTCCACCCCTTATAGTAGATGTTCAGCAGTGATCAGTTTTTAATAGTAAGCCAAAATTAACCAGCATATATGAGCAAAATCATATAGAACACTTATTATAATGACTTTTATATTTCAATGTAATTTTTGTATAATTGATTTACAGGATAAAAATCAACAAACTATCAAATAAAAAAAATCTGACTAAAATTATCAGAAATTATTTCTGTCAGAAATTATTTCTCACCAATCAGACACAGGAGACTGAACATGTTCATCATGATCAAGTAGCTGTGGAGCAAAAAGAAACTATTTAATTTATAGCTTAAATTATAAAAAGAGTAAGCATCAAGAATCAAATATAACAAAACAGATTTAAAATAATAATGTAATAATCTTTTTACTGATAATGCTGTATGGGATATGGAACAAATGTTAAGTTGAAGTAGATTCTGAAATGTTCAGTAAATTTTGTGTCCAAGAAAAAAACCCTATACAAGTAAAAGAGGCAACGTAAAAAAACAGTAGTTAAATCACAACCAAGAAACAAAATGTCATTAAAAAGAGCGCAACAGTAAACATACCTGTAAACTTTGAAGTTTTAAAGGTTAAATGTACAGACTCAGGCGATCTATATTTCACACCTTCTCTTCTTTCAGCATCCCACTTTTGTGCACAGCTTGTGATGGAACCTTTATGTTCAAAACCTTTTATGCAAAATGATCTTCATTTCCATCAAGGAAATTTCCATGATTTCCTTTTATAGCAACCGAATCAGAGATTACATTATAAGAAGAAGTAAAAAAATCTTTAAATTCATTTCTAATAAATATTTAACTAATCTGAAACTTGATCTAAAAGCTTATTAAAGGTAGAAAAGAATGACTATAATGATTATAATGACTATGTTGATTCTCCTGGATATATCTAGTGATTGGATCTAGGATTTAGACAAAGGATAATAGTGAAAACTGCATCAATCTTAATTCTCTGAATTAGCAGGAATAAAATGCATGCTGTTACAGTTATAAACATATCAAAATAAACAATATATATAGATATATAGATATATAAAATTTTTTTAAAAAAGCCAGTATAGTGATGCATGCATGAGAGGATGGATAGCTAAAACCCCAGCATTTTTTCACTGCTATCTATCTATCTATCTATCTATCTATCTATCTATCTATCTATCTATCTATCTATCTATCTATCTATCTATCTATCTATCTATCTATCTATCCATGTTTTTGTGTGCATTCTTTTTTTTTACACACTTTATTTACTTAGGTATTCAAATAAAAGCCATTCAAATGAAAGCCATTCACACACCTTTGCAGTGCCAACTTTTTTCGCACTACACATTTATAGCTGTGTAAATTAATCAGAATTGGATTTTAAAAAGCACAAAGTCATCTCAATCATCTCAGTCTCTGGATTTGATTGCTATTGAAATTCTCAGTCTACAAACATAAAAAATACCATACTGCACGAAATGTTCTGTAATTAACATTACTTTATACTTTATTTTTTCACTTACACACAGAGCACAAATTTGCAAACATTCTAATGAACAGATAATGAACAGTAGTTCTAACACTATTTGACCCTAAATTCTTTATTAAAAGCTTAAGGTTTTGGCCACAAGGATGGCTTCGTTGTGAGATAAAACAATTTAGCACATCAACCTTTCCTGCTTAAAATAATTTATTTGGCAGTATTACAGCCATTCAGTTTTAGATAATAAGACCAATAAACCTGTTGGCAAAAGTATAGACAAGCAGCAATAATTTTGCAGTAATAATACTGTAAGCAATAATAATATTATTGTTTCTTATACATGCCGCTATTTTACATCTTATTTGACGTATTCATCACTTATTAGTTGTTCCATGTGAGGTCAAATTTACAACCATTTTATTGTAAAGCATTAAATTAAATTATATTAAATTATTATTGCCATTAAATTTTAATGAATAACCTAAAGAAGTAATAAGGGAGTAATAAGTATGATACGGGGCAATAGACAAGTGTCATACTTCTTACTCCTACTTCTTTAGTGTGTGTGTGTGTGTGTGTGTGTGTGTGTGTGTGTGTGTGTGTGTGTGTGTGTGTGTGTGTGTGTGTGTGTGTCGATTGAGAGAGAGTCCACTGCCATGGTTTCTGGGAAGTGTAGTTCACTGATACTGACTCAATATATGACTTCATGTACCAAATAATAAAAAAGGTCCATCTATATACTATTACTGTGATAAACACATATTTACCCATATTTACACATATACTGTATACATTTATAAGGGTCAGCAGACTGAAAAGCCAGTTGGGGAGGTTAATAATTTCAAACATGGTTTTTCCTGTCCAAGGCTACATTTGGAGAGTTTTTTATTTATTTATTAATTTATTTTCGAATATTGTCTAATATTGTGGTCATTTTGGTTTTTTGCCTTTTCTGAAACCAAAAAATGTGGGGAAAGGTGGCAAGAGAACAAAACTGCAAAAGAGAAAACAATATAGTCATTTTATGCTATATGATTATGCTGTTGCAGACAGATCTCAGGACTGAAGCAAGGCTCATTTAGTTGCTGTTCAATGTGAACTGAAAGAAAGAAGCACTTAATATGTCAGCAGCATGGACGCCTAAATTTGCAAGCATTTTGTATGGAGTGATGACCTCATTCAGGTGCATGCCTCATTTAGAGGCTTTTACAAGTAAGCTAAAATTTAGGCAAGGCAAGGCAAGGCAAGGCAGGTTTATTTGTATAGCACATTCATACACAGAGGTCATTCAAAGTGCTTTACTTAGAAATTAGATAAAAAAACAAGAAACACACCATAAAATAATAATAAAAACAAAGAACAATTAAAGAAAATAAATGTGATTTTAATAAAAAAGAACAGTTTAAAATATGTTAAAAAGAATAAAACAGGAGTAAAAGTGATTTGTATAAAAAGTGCAGTCAGTGTGAAGCACCACAGTGCTCATTCAGTAAATGCAGAGTTAAACAGATGTGTTTTTAATCTTGATTTAAAAGTGTCTACTGTTGAAGCACATCTGGTCTCTTCTGGAAGCTCTTCTGGATTCCAGCTATAGGTGGCATAATAACTAAATGCTGGCGCACCTTGTTTTGAGTAAACCCTTGGTATCTCTAACTGACCTGATCCTAATGATCTGAGTAGTCTGCTTGGTTTATATTCAATTAGCATATCTGTAATGTATTTCGGTCCAAAGCCATGAAGTGATTTATAAACGAGTAACAATACTTTAAAATCTATTCTAAATGTAACAGGAAGCCAGTGTATGGACCTGAGGACTGGAGTGATGTGCTCAGATTTTTTGGTTCTGGTCAGAATTCTGG
This sequence comes from Tachysurus fulvidraco, assembly GCF_022655615.1. NCBI lineage: Eukaryota > Metazoa > Chordata > Actinopteri > Siluriformes > Bagridae > Tachysurus > Tachysurus fulvidraco. The sequence goes on from NC_062524.1 coordinate 25,648,333, forward strand.
CAGCAGCGTTCTGTATGAACTGCAGCTGTCTAATGGTCTTTTTGGGGATCCCAGTAAGGAGTCCATTGCAATAATACACCCTGCTGGTGATGAAAGCATGAACAAGTTTCTCTAAGTCCTGTCTTGAGACAAAACAACTATCCATCCATCCATTTTCTACCGCTTATCCGGGGCCAGTTTGCGGGGGCAGCAGTCTAAGCAGGGACACCCAGACTTCCCTCTCCCCAGACACTTCCTCCAGCTCTTCCGGGGGAATACCGAGGCGTTCCCAGGCCAGCCGAGAGACATAGTCCCTCCAGCGTGTCCTAGGTCTTCCCCGGGGCCTCGTCCCGGTTGGACATGCCCGGAACACCTCCCCAGGGAGGCGTCCAGGAGGCATCCGAAACAGATGCCCGAGCCACCTCAGCTGACCCCTCTCAATGTGGAGGAGCAGCGGCTCTACTCTGAGCTCCTCCCGAGTGACTGAGCTCCTCACCCTATCTCTAAGGGTGCGCCCAGCCACCCTGCGGAGGAAACTCATTTCGGCTGCCTGTATCCGGGATCTTGTCCTTTCGGTCATGACCCAAAGCTCATGACCATAGGTGAGAGTAGGAACGTAGATCGACTAGTAAATAGAGAGCTTCGCCTTGCGGCTCAGCTCTTTCTTCACCACAACAGATCGGTATATCGACCGCATCACTGCAAAAGATATACCGATCCGCCTGTCGATCTCCCGCACCATCCTTCCCTCACTCGTGAACAGGACCCCAAGATACTTAAACTTCTCCACTTGAGGCAGGAGCTCTCTACCAACCTGAAGGGGGCAAGCCACCCTTTTCCGGCTGAGAACCATGGCCTCGGACTTGGAGGTGCTGATTCTCATCCCCGCCGCTTCACACTCGGCTGCGAACTGTCCCAGTGCATGCTGAAGGTCCTGATTTGAAGAAGCCAACAGGACAACATCATCTGCAAAAAGCAGAGACGAAATCCTGTGGTCCCCAAACCGGACTCCCTCCAGCCCCCGACTGCGCCTAGAAATCCTGTCCATATAAATAATGAACAGGACCGGTGACAAAGGGCAGCCCTGCCGGAGTCCAACATGCACCGGGAACAAGTCTGACTTACTGCCGGCAATGCAAACCAAACTCCTGCTCCGGTCATATAGGGACCGGACAGCCCTTAGCAGAGGGCCCCGAACCCCATACTCCCAGAGCACCCCCCCACCGGTCACGACGAGTGACACAGTCAAATGCCTTCTCCAGATCCACAAAACACATGTGGACTGGTTGGACAAACTCACACACACACACACACACACACACACACACACACACCTGGTGAGGGTATAGAGATGGTCCAGTGTTCCACGACCAGGACGAAACCCGCATTGTTCCTCCTTAATCCAAGGTTCGACTATCGGCCGAATTCTCCTCTCCAGTACCCTGGCATAGACTTTTCCGGGGGGGCTGAGGAGTGTGATACCCTGTAGTTGGAACACACCCTCCGGTCCCCCTTCTTAAACAGAGGGACCACCACCCCAGTCTGCCAGTCCAGAGGCACTGTCCCCAACCGCCACGCAATGTTGCAGAGGCGTGTCAACCATGTCAGCCCCACAACATCCAGAGACTTAAGGTACTCAGGGCAGATCTCATCCACCCCCGGTGCCTTGCCACTGAGGAGCTTCTCAACTACTTCAGTGACCTCAGCTTGGGGGATCAACGAGTCCACGGCCAAGCCCTCCGCCTCTGCTTCCTGAATGGAAGACATGTTGGTGGGGTTGAGGAGATCCTCGAAGTACTCCTCTGTGCGGCTGCATCGACAATGGAGGTGGAGAACATGGTCCACTCAGACTCAATGTCTCCAACCTCCCTCGGGATCTGGTTGAAGCTCTGCCGGAGGTGAGAGTAGAAGATCTCTCTGACAGGAGACTCTGCCAAATGTTCCCAGCGGACCCTCAGAGTACGTTGGGTCTGCCAAGTCAGTCCAACTTCCTCCCCTGCCATCGGACCCAACTCACCACCAGGTGGTGATCAGTTGACAGCTCCGCCCCTCTCTTTACCCGAGTGTCCAAGACATACGGCCGGAGGTCAGATGAAACAACCACAAAGTCGATCATCGACTTCCGACCTAGGGTGTCCTGGTGCCATATGTACTGATGGACACCCTTATGCTTGAACATGGTGTTCGTTATGGACAAACTGTGACTAAATCACAGTTCCTCCCAATCACGCCCCTCCAGGTGTCACTGTCGCTGCCCACGTGAGCGTTGAAGTTCCCCAGTAGAACGACGGTTGGGGCACTTTCTAACACCCCTCCCAGAGACGCCAAGAAGGTCGGGTACTCTACACTGCCATTTGGCCCATAAGCAAAAAATAACAGTGAGAGACCTCTCCCCGACCCGAAGGCGCAGGGAAACGACCCTCTCGTTCCCCGGGGTGAACTCCAACACATGGCCACTGAGCTGGGGGGCTATGAGCAAGCCCACACCAGCCCGCCGCCTCTCACCATGGGCAACTCCAGAGTAGTAGAGAGTCCAGCCTTTTTCGAGAAGTTGGGTTCCAGAGCCCAAACTGTGCGTGGAGGCAAGCCCAACTATCTCTAGTCGGTATCTCTCAACCTCCCGCACCAGCTCAGGCTCCTTCCCCCCCAGCGAGGTGACATTCCATGTCCCTAGAGTCAGATTCTGTGTCCGGAGATTGGGTCGCCAAGGCTCCTGCCTTCGACTGCCACCCAATCCACATTGCACGAGCCCCTTTACTATTTCTCCTGCAGGTGGTGGGCCCACAGGAGATCGGCCCCACGTCGCTCCTTCGGGCTGAGCTCGGCTGGGCCCCGTGGGGTAAGACCCGGCCACCAGGTGCTTGCATACGAGCCCCAACCCCGGGCCTGGCTCCAGGGTGGGGCCCCGGTTGCGCCATACCGGGCGACGTCACGGACTTTGTTTTGATTTTCTTCATAAGGGTTTTTGAACCGCTCTTTGCAAAACAAAACATCTAATATTTCTATATTTCTGAGATGGTAGTAAGCTGATTTGCTTATATCTTTCACATGACTACTGAAATTAAGGTCAGACTCTAAAATTACACCAAGATTTCTGACTTTATTTTGTGTCTTTAGACCCCTAGAGTCAAGGTGTGTGTTAACCTTGAGAGTTTCATCTTTATTTCCAAATACAATGACTTCGGTTTTGTCTTTGTTTAACTGGAGGAAGTTTTGACGCATCCAACTGTTAATTTCATCAATGCACTTACATAGAGAGTCAGTGGGGCTGTAGTCATTAGGGGACAGGGCTAAGTATATCTGGGTGTCATCTGCATAGCTGTGGTAAGCAATTTGGTTCTTTTTCATTATTTGACCAATTGGGAGCATATACAAATTAAAGAGAATTGGTGCAAGAATTGAGCCCTGTGGGACTCCACATGTCATGGATGTCCACTCAGATTTATGGTTACCTATGTTCACATAGTAACCTCTCCCTTTTAGGTATGATTTAAATCATTTGAGGACCATCCCAGAAAGCCCTACCCAGTTTTCCAGTCTATGTAAGAGTATAGTGTGATCTACCGTGTCAAAGGCAGCACCAAGATCTAGTAGCACCTGAACTGATATTTTACCTGAATCAGAGTTTAAGGGAATATCGAAAGCGAAAATTGTAGAAAATAAGTAGAGTTAGCTTTCATCAGAAGTTTTAACCCCACTTAACCCTAAACATTGCATCAGAAATCGCCCCATAACAAAAACTTACCTTAGCAGTTCCATAGCTTAGCCTTATTTATTAGCCAGTATTAAAAATGCAAGAATGGAAGCCAGAGATGTATATACTGAATTTGCAAGCGTTTGGGGTGGGATGTCAAGACCAATTTGCAAGCATTCTAATGAATAAACTGGGATTATATAATAGTAGAAGTTGTTCTAACCTAGTTGAGCATAAATAATGGATAAAAAAATTGAGGGTTTTGGACACTATGATAAAGAATAAACCTACCCTGATGTGATGACTAGGTTTCTACTATAGTGCAACAGGTCCTCAGTAAGATTTGTATGTTTCTTTACTCCTCAGCTAATTAACACAGTTTTCACATGCTGAATCTGGGGTGTTGGACTAGAGCATTTACAAATCTCTAGCATTTATTTAAATGAAAAACAGCAAAGCCCTATGATGGACTATCCCATCCAGGATGTGATTTTGCCTCACAAACAGTAATGTTGTGATAATTTCTGGATACAACACAAATTTTGTGCAAGATTTCATCAGGAAGTGTGTCTAGATCTACATACTAAAAAGTATCTTTGTACTGATTTATAAGCCAAGCTCTAGTAAACTTGCAGTAGTGCAATAATTGTGTAAGTGTTTTAGCCTGGTCAGGAATATGGTGGATCTGGGGTCTACTGTATGCTAGTGAGACAATAGTGGTTAGCCATAGGGAACCTGATGTGCTTGTTACATACACCAATTCATCTTTCACAACTGATATGTTGCTCATTTGCCTGAATACAATGTGTATATCCAACATCATGTAAATATGGTAATATTGACATCAGTTATACACAATGTATATATTTAATATATAATCACACTAGCTAATCCTTACACTTTGCAATATACTTTACATATGATTGATTGCATTGCGCTAATGCTATGTTTATACACTTGTGTACATAAGTTTGGTATTAGATATGTTTTTTTGTCATTCTCAGTCTGTGAGTAATCATAGAGGCTCTGATATTTTCAAGTATGTTTGAAATCGTATGACATGATTCATCATCAAGAAAGAAACAAACAATAAAAATGAAGACAAAAACAAATTCATCTGCTTTCAGAAGCAACTGAACGCTCATTAAATTTTCATATTCTTTTTCTTATTTAAAAATAAATAAATAAATTAATTAATTAAAAATTCTGAAGTTTAGTTGATGATTTAATTCAGCATGTTTTACATCAGGCTCATAACAACATTTTGTATGACATATTTCAACACTGCTGTAGTTCTTTAGTCTATTTAGCTAAATGCATGGATCATGGACCTCTGCAGGTTTTAAACTTGTTTAATACATGCAATAAAATAATAATCCATTTTAATTAACAATGATCGTTTTTCATGTTCCTTCCCTTCCAAATATATAAATAATCTAATTTATATTATGACCAATTGCTAACCACTAATATTCATTATCAATTACATCATGCAGTAAAAAAAATGTAGAAAAAAAAGTTTTTGAAGTTTTTTTTTATAGACTATTTGGTTTGTTCAAGAAAAAAGGCAAATGGAAATTCTGGCCAATCTATCACCCGTAAACACTAGGTCTGATTTGAATAAAACATTTGGTATTATAATGGCTCAGTAGATGAGATGGAGGCAGCAAAGATCTAAATCTAGAGAGCTTTACAAACAGCAGCCAAAAAGTACGTCCTGTTGAACACTTTTGTCTGTTTACAGTGAAAATCCTTTTAAAATGTATTTAATGTAAATGCATACAATGCCAAATCTTTATGATGACATTTACTTGAATAAAATATAAAAGCAGTTTATTACCAACACTGACATTGTTTTATCTGCTGTTTGCCTTGTGCTTGGGGAGCTGACAGCCTGTGTTATTTTAATTTACCTAATGGACTATTTTCCCCTTCATTCATTTGCCATGCAAATCTTCTGAGCACTTTGTTGAAGTCTAGGCTAGATTATTTCTCTCTTTCTCTTTCTCTGTTTTCACTGTTAAAAAAAACAAACTCAATTTACTACACACTTGGATGTAGAATCTAATGTGAGATACTGCTAATGTCTCAGCCATTTGTTTACAGTGCAAATGCCTGTCAACTGTGACAGGTCTGAATGCAACACTAAATCTATGTTGTGAGTGTTTTCTATACTCAACATTGTCTACAACATTTTTGTTGTATTTAGTTGTAGAGACTTTCCAAACAATGTATTGTTCAAAATGTCAAACAACTTGATAAAAAAATCTAATATTCTATTTTTTAGGTTATTAGTCAATATTGTATTAGAACTTGCCAGAAATGCTGTATGGCATAATCAATTACAGTAGCAGATGCCTGACCCAAATATGTACGAGTCTATGTGTCTGAGGACCTCTCCTGGCAGCTAAACATATCCCATATTGTGGAGAATGTAAAAAGAGTCAGCCTACTACAGCATCTACTAGCATATTCTATCTTGACACTGTGGATAGCATTCTGAATTACCTGTAAGATGTGGCAAAGATGAGGCCTAACCTCAGAGTGAAGTGAGGTGACATGATGTGACATACACCTAAGTAAGGTGACCCATACTCAGAATTAGTTCTCTGCATTTAACCCATCCAAAGTGCACACACACAGCAGTGAACACACACAGCAGTGAACACACACAGCAGTGAACACACACAGCAGTGAACACACACAGCAGTGAACACACACAGCAGTGAACACATATCCGGAGCAGTGGGCAGCCATTTATGCTGCGGCACCCAGGGAGCAGTTGGGGGTTCGGTGGTGTATCTGGCGTGTCGTGGTATTGCCGGCCCGAGACTCGAACCCACAACCTTAGGGTTAGGAGTCAAACTCTCTAACCATTAGGCCACGACTTCCCCCTCTGGATCAATCTTATCCTGGACACTGCCTCCTTGTTCCCTAGCCATAGAGAACCTGAAGTGCTTATTATATGCACCTTTATTGGTGATCTGAACTATTATTCAATTTCTATCCCCATCTATTTACAGTGCATTCAGAAAGTATCCAAATCCTTTCACTTTTTTAAATGTTGCAGCCTGATACTACAATCATTCAAATATTGTTTTTAATGACGAAGTGAAAACAAGAATTCTAGAAATGTCTATAAATTTAGTAAAAAGAAAAAAACTGATCACATGTACAGTACCTAAGCACCTCTAAGCAGCAATTACAGCCTCGAGTCTTTCTGGGTATGGCGAAACAAGCCTTGCACACCTGGATTGGAGGATTTTTTTTGGCATTCTTCTTTGTAAATCCTCTTACTCTAGAACATTGTGTCCCTAAGCCACTCCTGTGTTGTCTTGTCTGTGTACTTAAGGTTGTTGTCAGGTGAACCTTGTGAGTCTGTACTGTAGCTCCTGAGCGCTGTGGAACAGGTTTTTGTTAAGGATATCTCTGTACTTTGTTCCATTCTGCTTTCCTTCAAGCCTTCCACCACCATGTTCAACTGTTGGAATGGTATTGGGCAGGTGATGAGCAGTGCCTGGAATTCTCAAGACATAACATTTAGAACTGAGGCCAAACTGTTCAATCTTAGTTTTATCAGAGAAGGGAATCTTGCTCCTCACAGTTTGAGAGTCCTTCAGGTGTTTTTTTGCAAACTACAATGAGGCTTCATACACTCATGATACTGTTTTAGCAATGGCTTCCTGAATCTAATATTGATTTTATAGCAATAATCCGAATTACCTTTATTGCCAAGTGTTACCAAGGGTTTCGATGTAAATAAAATATCCTTCTGAGCTACTCCTAAATCTGGTTTGGTAATAGTTTCCAAATCAGATCACAGCAAATCTTGTTTGCTCCCAGTAAACCAGTCACCAAAATACACACTGTTATTACTGTTTAACTGCAATAACAACAATAACAAAGTATTTTAAACAACACGTGTGCAATAACAGAAATTTTAAAACCGTTCAATATTACCTGTGTGCAATATGTCTGTTAGCGTAGCTACTTACTCGTGGTCTCTTTTTTCTTCTTTGTGTTTATAAATTGTGTTTTGTATATACTGTATATATATATATTCTTTTATATATTTGCATTTCTTTTTCTTTGCTGCTGTAACAAAGACATTTCCCTATTGTGGGATGAATAAAGGTACATCTTATCTTATCTTATCTTATCTTATCTTATCTTATCTTATCTTATCTTATCTTATCTTAATAAAGCAAAACTGGGAATATTACCAGTTATGCTACTTCAACAGCCATAGTTATTCAGCAAAGCCTTATTTAATATATAATGACAAAATAACAAGAAACAAATATCACACTACACCAAGCCAAAACAGAAATCCACCATCACTACCACATTGTTTATGTGGTATTATTAGGTATTTTGTTTTTTATTATTTTAATTTTTTTTGCTTATGAAGTTTGAAAATGCTTTAGAACGTTTCGTTCTTTTCCTTTGCATGCAATTTGGCTTCGTTCAAATAAGGAAAATCTGATGATAACAGAGTGTCTTAGGAAAAGTCAAAATGGAAATCAGACTCTCTCTCTTTCTCTTTCTCCTTATCTCTCTCTCTCATCTCTGTTAAATACTCACCATCCCAATAGCAGCAGTCTTTTGAAAAGAGCCCTGATTTTTATAGTGCATTTGTTATTATAAACACTCAGAAGCCAGTTAAGATTTATTAAGAGTTAAAGGCTGACATCAGAGAACTAAAACATCCAGAGGCACTGAAGAAACAGCAGTCATATTTTTACATTCCAGGTATGATTTAATGTCGTCTTCTTCTCTTTTCTGTTCATGTTGCTTAAATGGTTTAAAGTTTTATGGTGTATGGCTTTTTCTGTCTCTCAGATCACCTTTAATTACATTCTGTAAAACATGTATTTAGTTATAACCCTGAACTATTCTCCGTTCTTATTTTTCTCACTTTCTAATCTATATATTGAACTATTTGAAATTTATTTTGAGGCTTATGTGGACTTTTCTGTCTCTGTGAATGATCTGCTTCAGCTCTGAAAGTATACTGTTGGTGAGTTCGAAAGAATGTTCATAAACCAAGAAACAGATTAAATCATTATTATCCTTAGTCATAGATTATGTAATGTCTACAAAATATGAGGCACTACATACCACTACACCATAACAAGAAGTCCCTTTGAATTTAATGTTACTATAAAAACAGTAAAGTATTACTACAAGAATATTGTTATAAAGCTGTGATTTGAATAAAAGACCACTATAATCAGTGCTGATTTTAACTTCTGACCAATCAGATTTGAGAATTTCCGAGTTCTGTGGTATAAATGAAACTAAAATGAAATGAAATTGTTGACTCTGTTCGTCAAATCATGTAGATACATATACAGATACACAAAAATATAGGTTAAGAACGAGTGGTTCTCTAAAATATTTATAGAAAACAAACAAAAAAAAAAACTCAATTAGCCTCTTATATGCATTCCTTAGAATTAAGTTAAGCAAATCTGATGTGGTTTAACATTCATTTTAGTGGTTCCAACTTCACATCCACCATGAAGCTGAGTCATTTTCTGCTCCTGTGTCTCACTGGTAAGAACCAATTTATTTTATACATTTGTGCTCATGTTTTACTTTATGAGCTCCCAGTGAATTAAAATACTACTACTACTTCTACTACTACTACTACTACTACTACTATTACTACTACTACTACTACTACTAATAATAATAATAATAATAATAATAATAATAATAATAATAATAATAGTGTTTAATTTAAGGATGACTTTAAGTGGGAGATTTTACATGTTACAGTATGTAATGGTCATTTGGTCACTATTATATTTATATTTATACATTATATGCTCATTGTAAAATGGAATATTGCAACAGGTGTTGTCCCAGTCACCATGCAACCTATCCGCCATGAATATTTTATGATAACAATACCTTCGACGTGGGCAGATGCACACACATACTGTCAGAGCAAGTATCTTAACCTGGCTACGGTGCAGACAAG